>NW_010385673.1:0-913 GCF_000414095.1 Morus notabilis
TAGAGAGAGTCTGTGAAACCTCAGCTTACAGAGAAGATTGTACTGTAAAAACAGAGTGCAATTCCTTTAGAGAGAGAAACAGGTGCTAACTGCTAACTCATTGCAAAGTGAGAATTTCTGAATTTAAGAGATTGGTAAATTTATTCATATACATTCGGCGGCTTTTATTTGGCTTTTATTAATTGAGAATGGCATTTGTATTTTTTAGTTTAGAGGCACAAATAATATTTTGTTTAACTACTAGTGGCATATCTGGTTTTTTGTCAATTTATTACTAATATACTCATTGATTAATATAATAAAAATTACTACATTGCCAATATATTAGTTTAAGAAATTACAAATACTTTAGTTTTTGATGTATTAATTAAGGGTTTTTTTAATTGTTTCATGTACTCAAAACATGTTTTCATAAATACGAACAAATACAATTTTATTTTTTTAGATATTCAACACAAAAAATAACCAATCACAATTTTTGAAAATGATTTCTAAAAAAAATTATCATTTTTGTTTTTATACATAAAACAAAACTTTTTGAAAACACTTGCAAACGGACATCTAAGAATTGTAAGTTTGTGATGGGCCAAATGAGCCAGCTCAAAACCCATCATTCTTGGCCTAGTTTCAATCCAACTCGAACTCCAAGTCAAATAGGATTAATACTCTAGGCCCAAAATTATTTTTAAATAGGTGTGAAGTGCTCTAATATATAATATAAAAAATTGATAAATTCGTCCTTAAATACATTGTTATAAGATTTTTATCTTTTATTTTTTATTAATATCTTTTTGACTAATATATAGTTCTTTAACTAAAAATGTTAATCAAGTGAAAGAGTAAAAATCCAAGACTCATACATTTTAAGGGGTATTTGTCTATTTTTCTTATATGTATGTATATATATATGTTT
>NW_010385674.1:0-914 GCF_000414095.1 Morus notabilis
CCTCCCTCTCCTAGTATTAGGTATAAGAATATCCTCTCAAGCACGAACTAGTGCTTCTAGCAATTTATGTTGGATGTGTCCGTACAACCTCAAGCAGTAATGATCTCTAAAAATATATTTTTTATAAACATCTTTTGTATCATATTCATTATAACTGTGCACGAAAATACATATAAATTAGTAGGGGTACGTGTCTTCACTGAACAATTTAAAACATGCATGCATATTTAAATTAATGTCAATATTATTCTATTTTAAAAACATATAATTAAAAAAACAAACAATTTTATACACGCACTGTACAAATCCTAATTAAATTTCTCAACTTTTTTTATAAGAAATATTGTGAGGAGTTATAGGCAATTTTTCATTTCTTAAACGATTATTATATCATCAACAAAAATGCAAGCAAACCCAAAAAAAAAAGTTCCCTAAAGAAAAAATAAAAGCAATTAATTGCAAATTGCAATCTACTATACACCAAAGCGTACAGTGCAATTATTATATATTATTTTATGTATGGTAATTAAAAACAAAATTATCTTTGTTCATGTGGAGCTATATAAAAGCTTAACGAGTGTAAATAGAATTATTCCTTTTTTTTTTCAATTTAGGGGCTACATATTTACAACTACTTATAATAAACATATGAACTAAGTTTAACATATTATTATAATTTTTTTAGTTTAGAAACTAAATTTAGTATAACTTCTAATAAAGGGATCATTTACAGAGAAATTAGATAGTGCGGGAACTTTTTATGAGATGCAGTACGATTTTTATTTAAAATTTAATAAATGGATTATTTATGAGACTTTTTTAGAGTTTAAAAATTGTTTTAGAGACAAAGGGTGTGTTAAAAAAGGAAACTCGAGTTCTAACTTTATTTAAGTTCATATTCTTTTAAGTTTGAA
>NW_010385675.1:0-914 GCF_000414095.1 Morus notabilis
AAACACAAACTCAAGTTACAAGTTCATATAATTTAAATTCAACTCAAGAAGTATACTCAAGTTAAACTCTAAAAGAACAAGCCCGTATTTTGGACTTCTCTTTTAGGTAAATAACGTAATTTTGTTAAATACACGTTCATTTAAGGCTGTGCAAGTTAGTATTTTGGCCTCGTTTGGTGCGCAGGATAGGAACACATTGGATAGCATAATTTTTGGGCAATGGATCGCAACGGATAAGAAAGATCTTATTCGATTTTAGTTTAACCCAATCCGATGTTTAGTGTTGTGTTATTAGGAAAAGGGCATTTTTGTAAAAAGATTTGACATTTGGTTAAATTGTAATTTTTCAAAACTTGAGGGGAAAAAATATAATTTTTTTTTACATATTTTACTCATAAAAATTGCAATTTGCCCCCCAATTTTTGAAAAATTACATTTTGATTCCAAATTTTATAAAAATTATAAATAGGTCTCTAGTGTTTTTCACAATGTAAAAGTCAAAGGTTAGGGATAACAACGATCCCTTCTAAGGGGATTAAAATTAATAACGAGCTGATAAAAGTTTATCTAATCCAATCTTTTAAAAATGTTCACCAAACACAGCATTAACTCTTAAAAATGTTCACCAAACACAGCATTAAAATTTAATTCTATTCCGTCTTCCTTAATTTTGCATACTAAATAAGCCCTTGTGTATTGATCTTGTTATAATTTGCTTTAAAAAAAATATCACGTCATATAAAGTGAATTGTGGAGGACACCCGTTCATTTTATGTTATTATTTTTAGTCTTGTTCATTTCACCGGTTCAAGTTTAGAATTTGAGTTTTATTATAATAAAAAACTTTTAAAAATAATCGTATTTAATTTTTTTATTATAATAAAAAAATTTTACATAAAATTACATTTTAACTC
>NW_010385676.1:0-914 GCF_000414095.1 Morus notabilis
TTTAATTAATTATTTATCGTGTCATCTAAACTTATAAATCTGACCACATAAATAAAAATAAAATATTTGAACAATTTATAAGGTGTCAAAATTTAATTGGAAAAACTACTACTTAAATAAAAAATAGGACAACATATAATGATTTATACATATAAAAGTTTAGGAGGTGTTAGTGCCACTCAGTCTTCTAGATAAGATGCGTATATTCTTGACAGAATAATAACAGAAAACAATAAACAACACTCCTAATACTTAATAATGTTTCTCAAATCCGATATCTTATAACAATGTGATAACTTCAACGGTTTGTAATGCTCATTTATTATACAATTTCCAAAAACAAAATAATATTGAGTGAAGTATTTTATGTTATTATGTGAGCCTATCAATAACAATCTAAAATTATTAATTTTTTATCAAGTTAAAATTGCCATGATAATTAGGATGTGAACTAGCATTCAAAACCTTATTATGTTTATATGTATAACCAAATTCTCCCAAAGACTTATAAATTTTCTTGGAAGATCAGTCGTACTTAGAAAAATAATGTATAAAATTACATCTATTACGTGTAATAATTACTTTATAATGTTGTTACGCATAATAAATATAACGTTACAGTTTTATTCTTATATACTAAAGCGTAGGATAGAAACATTATATTAATAAAAAAATAAGACTTTTCTTCGATCTCTTTCCTCCAACAAAAAGGTAATATGATACTTATTTAACATAATACTAACATTAAAAATGTGAGATATCAAGATATTTAATTTTTTCTCAATAGTGTTACGTCTTTTTAGCGTTTATGTTACCTTAAAAATTATTATGTTATGTTGAGTTAAAAAATATTTGTGTTATGTTAAATAACTATAATGTTACGTTTTCACGTGCATATGTTATGTTAAAAGAAA
>NW_010385677.1:0-914 GCF_000414095.1 Morus notabilis
ATATATATATATTTCTAGAAACACCAAAGAGTTTCAAACTTGGGGTTCTTTACAATCTACAGGGCTGCGGACTTGACTACCGAAAAGCCATCAGATGCTCTACCGTATTATCCCGAACACACCATATGAAATAACATATATAAGTCCATGTACATTATTTTTTTTTTCTTCTATGAAATTGTTAAAGTATAAAATTATTATTGACTCACCTTCTAATAACTTAATTTTTTGAGATGGATTGGTAAACTAACATGGTATTAGAGCGTGAGTGTTAAAATATTTAAATTGTCATAATGTGTTGAGTTTTTAATATATCTCAGGTTTAAATATTTACGTGTTGAGCTTTCTAATTAATTTACTCACATGATTGTCCATTGTCCAGTCTACACGTGAGGGGGAGTGTTAAAGTATACAATTATTGTTGGTCCACCTCCTAACAACTTAAATTTTTAAGATGAATTGGTAAACTAATAGAAATAACATATACATTTTTGCTGATCAAGAAAAATATACATGTTTGGCTACGCTATGTTGATCGTAGAATATTCCTATATCCAATCATGAACTACCTAGTATTTGATAAGTTCATGAAAGCCAAGTTTAGCTGTTAATAAGGATCCAGCCAGACTAGTTTAGGGATTCTAAAACTGTCAACAGCAAGAAAACTAAATACAGGTTTCAGGGAGGTTTTAGGGCAGGCGTTCTATGTGTATATATATGCGTGTGGTTTTAATGAAAATTACATATTGACTTAGAACAAAAACTTGCACATTTAAGAACCTGATAAAATTTTGACGGTATGAAGTGTACAATTTGGGTAAGAAATACTTCTAGTAGTATAATTTTTTAATATTTTAATCTTAATGTTATAAACGTCATTTTCTCTTATCATGTTACTTTATATCATTTTTTTT
>NW_010385678.1:0-915 GCF_000414095.1 Morus notabilis
TACTCTCTAAAGACCTTCTCACTCTCTTTCTAACTCTTCCTTAACCCATCAATAGTGATGGTAATATATGTATAATATTTGACACTATATAGCGTATTTCTATTGTAACTGAAATTCAATTTTTTGGTTAAAGAAAGGCATTTATCTCTTAATTAAGCAAGTGTCATATTGAAGCTTGTTCCTCTTTCTTTTTTGTTAAACACTCTCCTAGATTTAAGGAGTCCAATTTTAGGAAAATTACTATCCAAACGTTTGATGTGTCTAAATTATTATTACTATTGCTGCTGCTATTATTAGTAACAGTTTAAGTGTCTTAATTAAGTTTAAGATTGGTTGAAACTTGAAAATGAGTAGTAAGCCACAAGGATGATTCCATGGTGCAAAAAAGAATGTAGCTTTCTTACAAGACCGAGTCAGATGGGGGGAAGTGATTCCATGGATACTAATCCCCAAAAATTACTCTGGTAATTAGGATAAGGTTTACGGTTACAACTTACATTTATTACCAACAAATTTTGTCAACCATATAAATTTTATTTTACTTGTGATTAAATTTTTATACTTTGTAAAACCCAAGTAAATCCCTTATTAGTTTATTAAATCCAGGTTTATATTAATATTTTCTTTAGTACTATATAATAATTGCTGTATTAAGGGATGGTGTGGGTCCTATTGGCACGTGACATGGTGGAGGTGGTGTCAGCAAACATGTGAGGGTTTCAAAAGGCCAGCCGAGGGCCATGGTTGGCTGGTTAAGTCCACGTGGCAGGAATCTAATAGAGGACTTTTTATGGACTCACTTTCCTTTGATGGTTCCTCCACACGTGCAGTATGCCTAGGCATTTCTAACACTAACATGGTAGCACGTGCATGCATGTCACGTGCATGTCACGGATCTCACGTGCCTCTCACCTT
>NW_010385679.1:0-915 GCF_000414095.1 Morus notabilis
CACTTTTTTCCCCTGCTCTTTTTCGTTTTGGAGACAGTAGAAAACATGTTATAACATACTTTGGATGTTCTTCTTTTCTTTTTTCGGCGACGCTAATTTTGAAGAAGTGGATTGGAAATTGTTGTACAACTTTAAAAGGGATGCATAAAAGTATTTGTGAATGGTAACATGCATTGACACAGTTAATCAGATTCAGATTCTTATTATTAATATTTTTCATGTTTGGCAGGAGGAAAAATAATGAATGGGCTAAGGGATAAGGGGGACGAAAAATAGGAAGTAATTCAAATACGAAATTTGAGCCAAACAAATATTCAAGATTAATTATCTTGAAGTTATCTATTGCTGCTGAACTTATGCATGCATGCATGCATACATGCATACATACGTATATAACGAACGTGGGTAATAATGGCGTAGAATTGAAATTTTGACATGTTTGATAAAAGAGATGATAAAAAGCGTTTCACAACAATAATAATATTAATTTAAAAAGGAAGACTAAAAAGATCATTCAGAAAATAACAAAAAGTGATAATTCCAAAAATGAAAAATAAATTGATTACCACGGGATTTTTCTGGTCTTAAAATGATAATAATAATACAATGAATGTTGAGGGCGTAATTTTTCTCTTTTATTGTTTTGTATGATAATATTTTCTCCAGTCTTGGTTAAATATCATCTTTACACGGGCTCAATTCAAGACAATAAACTAAAAAATGGCATCGGAAAGCTGCATTAAAGAAGATCGTAATTCCAAGTTGTTTGCCGGGGGTTCATATGACAGTTTTAGTGACTTTTAAAATCTTCCGGTCTATGGCTTATTTCTTTTTAAATTTGGCTTCTTTCTTCATAAATTTCTCTTTATTAGAAAAATAAAGGCTTTTTTTTTTTTTTTTTTTTTTTTTTTTTTT
>NW_010385680.1:0-915 GCF_000414095.1 Morus notabilis
TCAAATTTTATTTCAAAAAAATCAGTGGGCGGTTGCCCCCACTCAGCCCTGAATAGATCCGCCACTGGTCACACAGGAGGGAGGGAGAGAAAAAAAAATTTACATTTTTTTATGCAATCTTTTAAATTAAACACCTACTTAGCAAAAGAAAAATGACAAATAAAATTTAGTACAAAAATTAAGATTAGAATTGGTATCACAGTATTATTCATTTGGTTCTCATTTATCTCATAGAATGAGATGGTGACATTAAGGTGTGCATTATTGGCGTTACCTGATCCCTTTTATGATTTTTAGTTTGAGATTTCTATCATGAAGATTTCTGATTGGATTTGTAAATTGGGTGATTAAATTCTTATCCTCCATCTTAAGATTGAGTAAAAAATTATGGAGAATTTCATGTAGGATCAGAAAAAATAAACTACTATTAATTTTTTATTTTTCAGCCGTTAGATCTTTATTAAAAACTGTTTGTTATGCATATTTTTTAAATTTAATATGATTTTAACTAAATCTAACAATTAAAAACTGATACTATCAATACGGTAGTTTATCAGATAAAGTCTTTAAAAATTAACACCAAATATACTGTGTCTAATCATTCTTAGTTGAGAATTGAGCATCACGTAGTGGTAATACCATATCCTTTATATGGATTAGCAAACTCGACTGCTAAAATTCCTTTTAGCAATTTTAATCTAAAAAAAAAAAAACAACCCGAAATTGTCATATTTCTATTATAAAAAATAAGTTATCATTCCTAATTATCATTTCTATCTGAGTATTACTTACCTTAAATTAGAGTGTAAACGGTGCGTTTTGACGTAAAACCAACTAGATCGAATTTTAATTTCCTTTTCATAAATTTTAGTAAGCAAACACTTTTTTGTTGTTGGAATATCTAGAAAAAAAAAA
>NW_010385681.1:0-915 GCF_000414095.1 Morus notabilis
AAAAAATACTTGTTTTAATTTAATATTAATCGGCTTTGGAGTTTTCAATGTTTACATAAAACTGAATTGTAATGTTGTAAATAATAGGTGAAAAAATAAGGTTTCAATCTTTTAAATAATAAGTGAAAAAAAGTAAACATAAGTATTTGTAAATAGTTCCAACATTAAAAACTATGAGATTGAAGAGAAAGTGGCACTCTTGTAATTATAGTTAAAAGAAATGATTCATTGTTAATTAGTTTGTTTGTTTAAAAAAAGTAGAATGACACATGTCAAAAAAATAAATTAGTATATGAAAGAGAGTCTGTAGTGGAGTCCGTATTTATAAGCACTCCTCAAGGCATATTTACACACATTAATACGGTTTGAGAAGTGGTCAACCGTATAGATCAGAGCGTGAGAGCTGATTTGCTGTTCGGAGTGATATATCAAGCTCTTCAAAGAAAAAGGGCGAAAAACTTCCAAGAATTAATGTACAGAAAAAGAGAGAATTGATGGATGGACAGAATAAAGGAGAGATTTATAATGACCAAAGTTGTTTGCTATATTTGTACGACAAAGGGCTAAAGTCTAATTAATTATGAAGTAATATTTTATACCTCTATGCGTGCTTTGGGATGTATGTATATAAATAGATGAAGACATGTACAGTGATACAAATTAACTACTCACTGATGATCAGCTCGTTTGTTTCCCAAACAAGAAAATGAAAAAGGAAAAAAATAAAAATAAAAAGGAACTTAACGTTCATATTGTTGCAAATAGTTCGCCAAACTTATAAGAATAGTGATAACTGTTCTAAGTATAAGATCTAAATTTGTATTTTGGAAATATTAACACAAAATTATGAGGTTTTAATTTACAAATTGAGAAAATGACAATTAGTTAAATAACTTATAGGGTGCGTCTATAGGT
>NW_010385682.1:0-916 GCF_000414095.1 Morus notabilis
AAAGAAGAAAATGAGATCTGAATTTATGGTTCTTGAGGTGGTACCGTGGCAGTGGTTGTGACCAAGGATTTGTCTGCAAATCCACGAAAAGAGGGAAAGCGATGAACAGTAAAATAGTAGATATTAGAGCATGTCTATGGTAGGGCGCCTTTATTGTCCCTATCGGTAGGGTAAGATTAACGGTTTCATATTAAATCTCAGTGAGGGCGTACATAGTCTCTCTCACACCGAATCCAGCCTTAAAAAAAATTGAAAAAACGTTTACGTTTCCGAATGCTAAGCCATCATGCTTCTGCCCCGCCCAGATCTCCCCGTTCGGGCGAGCCAAGGTCTGCTCCGCCCAGATAGCACCACTCCGGCGAGACAAGCTCTACTCCGCCCAGATCTCCCCAAGCTCTGCTCCGTCCAGATCACGCCGACCAAGAATAGAAGGGATCATATCGCCATGGAGAGAGGACGTCACGCTACCATGGGCTGTGGGGAAATCGTCCAACGAGAGAGAGAAGATCTCGCCATCGTGCGGGAAGGGAGCGACGAGAGAAGGGCGGGTGCGCCACTGTCGTGGGAGGAGCAAGTTTTGCCACCGTGGAGGAAGGATGCCTTCCGACGTAGAGTTTGGGTTTGTGTCGTCTTCGCACTGCCGCCGGAAGGGAGTCCTCCATTGCCGCCGTGGGGTATGGGTTCACCGTCGTGTGTCTTCATTAGAACTTCTCTCTCAGTTTTTCAACGACCGAACATTCAAATTCCAAAACGAGTTCAAGTGCCAAACTCAGATCATTTGTTCCCCAAAGTACCAATCCAAAACCAAATTCTTATTTGCCAAACAGGATATCAAAAATTCTCAATCAAGTTAAAGTCCATTTGTTAAATTAGCTTCAGGTCAAATTAATGCTCCGTTGAGCAAGTTTTTAATCGG
>NW_010385683.1:0-916 GCF_000414095.1 Morus notabilis
TTTTTTTTTTTTGTAAAACTTGTTTATTTATGTGTGTTTTAATGTTTAAACTATCATAAAATATTATAAATGTGTTCTAATGTAAATTTCTGTAATTTTCATAATTTGTTTTCAATATTTTTACTAATATCGATATTTTCTTCGAGATTTCTGTAAAACTGGAGTATCGATATTTTTACCGATACCAATATTACCAATACCAATATTACCAATACCAATATTTTTATGCTTGAATCTGATTACCCAAAAAGAAAATGAATGGAATAGTAGGTTTTGCCGTTAATTAAATTTAGGTATGTTTATAATAGGGTGAGCTAAATAACCCTACGGTAGGGTAAGAAATATGCACCGTAGTATTATAAAATAATAATGTGAGATGATGGTTCTTATAAAAATTAAAATAAAGACAGATACATCAGATCTAGGACTGTATAAAAAAATTGTAAAACTGAAACCGACCACCATCGTCCAAGAAACCGACCGCTCAAAAACTGAAAAATACGGTGCCACATGGAACCGACAAAGTCAGTTCCGTTAACCGACTAAAAAGGCTTCAAGGCGGTTCGGTTTCGGTTTAGGCCCTTGATGTTTGGTTTATAACCGAACCGACCAACTCAATTAATTTACTTTTTGTGTTGTTGTCATTTTATTACTTATGATGTCATTTCATTGATTTTGTTGTCATTTTTTTGGTTTTGTTGTCGTTTTATGGAGTGTGATGTCGTTTCACTTGATGGTTAACTGATGGTCACCCTCCTGATTACCAAAATAAAAAACTGACCGAAAATTGAAGTTCAGTTAACCGAACCGAATAGTACTTCTGCGGTTAGGTTTCGGTTCCTTGTTTTTAAAAACTGACATAGTCGGTTCAGCCATCAAACCGATTAAAACTGACGATTTTTAACCGCCGAACACT
>NW_010385684.1:0-916 GCF_000414095.1 Morus notabilis
TATCTTTATCAGCCAAGTCAGGCCTAGTCCTCTTAGAAGGTAAGACATTATCTCCCAATTGGTTATTCCTGTTCTCAATGATAAGAGGATCAGAGTTTACTCCAACTCTCATGTTTAGAACATCAGAGTGGTTCAAGTTAGGCCTAGAAGTAACTGAATCACGGTTATTACCATTCCTACAAATTCCATTATCCCGACTTGTGGACGCCAATCCACTCTTTTCCCTTAAGAAATCAGCATACTGATGCGTACCATTGAGAATTGCATCTTTCAGCTGCTTGTAATAGAAAATAAGAACCCAATCATGAGTGGTGAATTGAAACTTAAAATTGATGAATCAAGAAAAAGGCACAAAGAGAAATCCGCTCCTACTTGCTCTAAAGCACATTTGGGCAAACATGCCCTTTTGTGTTGAATGAAGGGGTGGATATCCCACTTGGACAACTCCAGTCCAGCTGCTCTCAAATTTGACACTGAAGTCTGAGAAAGAGGAATTCTACCATTATAATCAACACATCTTTTCGTCATTTGAGAAACATAAAAGGCACAACTGTTGGGGTGGCTATGAAAATGCATCCAAGAAATTGACACAATGAAGCAAAAATAAAACGACTTTACCTCTTGCAAAATCCGTTGGAGAACATCTTGGCAACCTTCCGATAAATCAAACTGGACTTTCGAACCCGCGGCAGAAGGAGCATCGCTTGTGATTCCATCTTGAGGAGCAATGAAGTCCTCCAAACATCTCAAAGCAATCATTTCTCGTGTATTCTTTCCCAAATCATCAGGTAATTCTGGAGCCGATTGTACTACATCTGAAAGAAGGATTAAAACAAGTGAGGCAATCTTTTTCTAACAAAACTGATTGAAACTACAATAAAGAAATGTGCTAATAACGTTCATTAAGAAAAAAAAA
>NW_010385685.1:0-917 GCF_000414095.1 Morus notabilis
ATTTTTGTCATGAGCAAATGGATGATACCCTCTGTAGGGACCCGGATGCCCATCAGGCCTTAGCAACGAAAGCGGGTTTACATCGAGGAGTTTCAGATTCACCCCATTAGCAGATGCCTTTTCTGTTACATTCTTGAATTCTTCCAATTCGATATCACGCAGAATCCTGTGTATGTCCTTCAGTTGAAACTCACCTTCTTTAGCTGGAGATGTCCTCTTGCACGTCCCACCATTAGACCACTCCCCGTTCTCAAAATGATCTGGCGTTGACGTCCTAAAGAGAATTGAGCCTTTGTGGCCAGATGTTGCTATGTAGTTCATAACAAATCTCAGTGCTTTGCGGTAAGCAAAATCGAAACCCAACTCCTCGAAGTTCCTTTTAGGACAGTAATGGCAGCCCACCACTTCATTGTTCTCATAGTAGATTGAAGATTTGAGAAACCATTTCCCAGTTGAGATTATCATGTAGTCCAAGTTCTGGTAAAGATCGGTCCATTTACTGTCAAGTTTGTCAAGATGCAGCTTGACTTCAGATGTTGAAACACCGTTATAATCTTCGAAGATGGCAGCTCTTACAAGAAAAGGAGACCAAATAACAGAGATAGTCAAATTATATGTGCGAAAGTGCCATCTTCTGGACTTATATTCCTTGTCATGGTAGACATCAATGGGTCGTTCCACCTGAAGGGCACACAAGATATATAATGAAAAGTCTATTTCAAAAAGGATCGGAATTTGGGACAGATTACATTTCCTACATCGCGTTGGCTGAAAATAAATATCTACCATGACGACACAAACAGCATTGTCTTTAGAATATCACTCGTCATTGTTATTAGAGAACAAAAACAAAAACAAATGCAGGCTCCAAATTCATCTTTTGCAATTGGAAAGAAGACCCTTTTTTTTTTTTTTTT
>NW_010385686.1:0-917 GCF_000414095.1 Morus notabilis
CAAAGTGGCAAGTCAGAGAATGACATGTTACAGTGTTTTATTGAGTCCAAGTACAAGGATGGCCGCTCAACAACCGAGTCTGAGGTGACTGGCTTGCTAATTGCCGCTCTCTTTGCTGGGCAGCACACTAGTTCTATCACCTCAACATGGACTGGAGCCTATCTTCTCCGTCACAAGGAGTACCTGACTGCTGCATTGGAGGAGCAGAAAAAACTGATGGAAAAGCATGGGAAGAGGGTGGATCATGATATCTTGGCTGAGATGGATGTCTTGTATCGAAGCATCAAGGAAGCTCTTAGACTCCACCCTCCATTGATTATGCTGCTACGTAGTTCGCATAGCGATTTTAGTGTACAAACCCGAGAGGGGAAGCAATATGACATTCCAAAGGGCCACATAGTTGCCACATCGCCAGCTTTCACTAACCGGCTTCCTCATGTTTTTAAGGACCCAGATAGGTATGATCCCCACAGATTTGCAGCTGGGAGAGAAGAGGACAAGGTGGCAGGGCCTTTCTCATATATCTCATTTGGAGGTGGTAGACATGGATGCCTTGGTGAGCCATTTGCATATTTGCAAATTAAGGCAATATGGAGTCATTTATTGAGGAACTTTGAGTTAGAACTTGCATCGCCGTTTCCCAAGACCGATTGGAATGCCATGGTTGTAGGTGTGAAAGGAAAGGTGATGGTGCGCTACAAGCGACGAGAACTATCTTTTAACTAGTCTCAAAAGACGTAGGTGGGCTATTGGCATTTCTAAGTTAGCTCGCATATAGGATGGTTTTGGCTCCTCTTTATGCATTTGTTTTGTATCTGCTGCGGCACTTTTCTTCACTGAAGCTCCCGTGCTTTTCTGTTGGATTGTTGCTCGGATTTAATTGCCTTGTATTGAACCTTGTTTTGTGTTGAATTTCT
>NW_010385687.1:0-917 GCF_000414095.1 Morus notabilis
TTTTTTTTTTTTCTTTGCATACACTTTTTGCACATGGCTAGCAGTGGATTAGGCTCATATAAAAGTTTGCTTGCTATTGGGGTCATGTCTATTCCTATATTTTCTTTCTGGTTACAGCTTATTGAATCTTTCCCCTAAGTAAACTCTTTTTATGGGTTGTTACAAGCTGTTTGGTTTCTTCAACCTTAAAAAAGACACTTGCCAAAAACCTTTTAATAGTCACACTTGTATTGCCTACTAATGAGTTGCTAAAGTTCTTTTTTTTCCCCCCCCAAAAGTGGACATGTCTAATCTATGAGAACCAATAAAGTTATGGACAATCACAAGATTTGGAAACAAAAAAGACTAAAATTGTTTGAAGCAATTAAAAGGTAAACATATAAGTTAGCAAGCAAGTTTTGATACTGAAGTTTCTATAAAAGATTTTGGATCAAGACGTGTATTGTTGACTCAAGAATTGTACACGGTAACAATAATGGAAATGTCGGTATTTAGTATGCTGCAAAGAATGAGAATTAGGTTATGGTGTGCTCGAAACTACATACTTAAAAGAGAGATTGTCTTTTTGGTACAACAAGAGAGTGCAGGGCTCCAGCAACTGGGAAAGGACAAATAGCACTGAGGCAGGAGACCGCAGAAGGAGAAAGGAGCAGGGGCAAAACGGTGAAATCAACACGTGACGGCAAAAAGACCAAGCAGCCCCTGCACCGAATAAAGAAAAAGGAGGGGAAGAAGGGCAAAACGGGCATTCTACTGTAGAGAGAACAGTAAAGTGGGTCTGCGTAAACAAATATTAAAAGGCTTGTCAGCTCAATGTGAATTTATCAACCAAAATTGACGAACAATTATAAAATTTATAATTTTATTCTTATATTTACCACCTGCTTATGGATAAGTGATGTTGTACACCAAGAGTC
>NW_010385688.1:0-914 GCF_000414095.1 Morus notabilis
AAAAAAAAAAAAAGCAAGGCACCATTGGTTCTGCAAAAAGAATCCCAAGATAGATGTCTATAATTTATGATTAACGTAGCTATACCACATGCAACCCTACATCACAATCGCAGTCACCAGCTATTAAACAAACTTGGACTGACTCCGAGTTCAAAATAAACCCTTACCGTGACTTATTGACTTCACATTGAAAACTAGTAAGTGACGGAAAAATATAACCAACTAAAGCCGTCATATAGTATACTAATTAACGAGAAAAACTCCATTCAATTCAATTACATAAGATCTCAACTAGAATTATGGAATTATTCACTGAAATATCTTCCTCATTCAATGGACTTCCTTGCTATAACATAAATTCTTTTGAATCAATCTGTCTCTCTGTGTGTGCTTAGTTTGCCAGTGCGTTTGAGTTTTAGCAGTAGCTACTCAGCGAATTGCTATCTCGAAGAATAAAGTGAAAATCTCAACTCTTGTCATGAAAATTACTTACACATTGGTTATCAATCCAGAGAAATTGATTCCAGCAAAGAAATACCAAATAGTCTAGCAGAGAAACCGAATGCAGTAATTAATGTATCATTTCTAAAACCAAATGACACTTACCTGCGAAAGCGTAGAGAGCACTCCACGCACACTACGGTCAAGAACCGTACGAATCTCCTCAACTGGAGGAAGCCGAGCTGCCCTTCCCTAAGAATTAGTGGCCAGTATAACCCCACATGAATGAAATTCAAACGTACTTGTCTACAAACTACTTTTCAGATGATACTTATAGTAAACAAAACTATTTTTTTTTCTTTTTCATATATTATACAGCTTAAAGAAATCAAAATACCTGATGAGATTGAATAATCTGAAAGACATTTGTATCATCACCCCGAACTTCTCCAGTTGAAACAGCCTGATTGAAG
>NW_010385689.1:0-917 GCF_000414095.1 Morus notabilis
AACAGACCTTAAATTAGCAATATGTTGTCAGTGTTAAATGTCAATCAACGTTTTTTCCATTTTCGTCTTTTTGAGAAGGAATTTGTTTCTTTCTAATATACGTGTCTCCTGCCGGAAAGTTTTTAATTTGTTAATTTAATTTTTAATTTAAATTAAAATGTAATTTTATGTTAAAAAAAAAATTTATTATAATAAAAAAAATTAAATGTAAAAATTTTTAAAATTTGTTACTGTAATAAAATTTAAATTGATAAAATAAATATAGAACTTTTATGTTTTAAGCTTCACATTTGATATTTTTGGTTCAAATTCTTGTAATTGAACCCACTTTTTGTTGAATATGAATCGATCAAGTTCAACTATCTCCAACTCCTACTTTATTGACTATAGTAATAAGCAAAACATTGTTATCATTTTCTGATTCATGGAAAACAGGATCAATGGAGAATATTTATAAAATGATGTACCATAATATAATTTATTAGACATCATTTAGTACACTAAAATAAAATTATTGAGGAAATCTCAATATAAATAAAATTGCTCTCAATATAAAGTTTATTGTACAATCAGTAAAAATCTTACGCTGCCTGATACTTGAATGTAAAAAATTCGAACATCTATAAGTAAATGTTGTGTAAGCAAACACAATGTGCAAAGCAACATAATCTATGATAGCCTAGTTCTTTCCATCAAGAATTCAGCATATACCCAAGCATGATATTTATCAGATAACATTTTGGATCACAATACTTAAATGGTATTTATTGGATAGAAGGAACAAAAATGCTACTACTATAATACCAAAATCTAAAGACTAGAATATTTATGTCAATAGAAAAAGGATACTTACAAAGCTGTACAATTATTTCCCACAGCCTTTGTAAACATATCAACACCTGAAAAATAAAAAAAAA
>NW_010385690.1:0-907 GCF_000414095.1 Morus notabilis
GTCAAACCTAAAGTTTAGGAGCACAAGAGCTACAAAAGCTTTAGGTTGATGAAGGTGCCGAACCGCAAAAAAGTACAGGGAACACAAAGTACTAAAGCCCAAAACTCTAAGGGCCCGTTGTGAATGAAAACTGAATTTATGTGAAAGAAAAAACTAAATAAAATATTTAAGTTGTGATTCAAATTGTAAAAAGAACGGGACTAAGATAGTTTTGTATTGTTTTCAATTCACTTACCTTTGAGTTTCCAAAAGGAATATATCATGATTGCAATGTGTTACTAAGTCTCCCACGTGTTTTTGAACAAAAACAAAAGAAGCTGTCATAATTCAAAAAGTTAAACATTTGAGTATTAGAATCATGAAGACCAAAATGTATTAATACAAGTGTAGAAGTTTGAACTTAGGGTACGTTTAGAAGGTGTGGTTTGAAACAAAATTTAAATTTTGTAAGAGAAAACGTCACTGTTGTAGAAATTTATTTTAAATTTAAATTTTTGTGAGAGAAAATACTTTAATAGATTTAAAGCCAAGATTCCAACCAATTTTCCAAACTTGAAAATCCAGCTCCTTAGTTTGTTGCCATGTTATAAATTTATTATTTCCACTTGACACCTATCGTAATTATAAACGGCTCATATCGCCATGACCTTCTCTTGAATTCTCAAAATTTCTGCCATCGTACCCCTATAGGGGCAGACAACCCATCACTGTCTTGGCTGTGCTATCAGAGGCTCTGGGGAAGTCAAAATAGAAGAGCACTCATCTTGGGGTAGGGATTTAGGGTTATTAATAATCCTCCAACTTGTCTTAGCCAGGAGGGCTTGGTTAAAGGCTATAACATCTCTAAACCTCATTCCACCTTCACACTTTGGCTTACATAACTTCTCCCATCTCATCCAATGAATCT
>NW_010385691.1:0-917 GCF_000414095.1 Morus notabilis
TTTTTTTTTTAATTTTCTATTTTCTATACACACCTAACTTAAGATAACTATGTCTAATAGAAAATATGTATGGTATGAAAAAACAAGGGCAGAAGAATAGAAAGTTCCAAAAATGAGCTCTTGAGATATTTCTCCCAAGTGGTAAGATAAATTAAATAATTTAAGTGATGAGAAAGTGATGGTAGAAAAAACTATAGAAAACAAGAAAGGTGAAATGTCCAATAGAAGGTTTTTCGTAATCTTATATTCTTATTTTTATTGTTACTTTATTTTTTTGTCTTAGATATAGTAGGATGTTTGGTTATGTTGAATAATAAAAGAGATTTTTCCTTTTTTTTTAAATTTTTTTTCTCAATTTAAGGTAGAATATTTGATTAAAAAAAGTTTGAGGCCCCTTCTAAAAACTCCGCTTAAGGCCCCAAAATTTGTTGAACCGGCCCTTTAAGCTCGTTTTAAATTTGGGGTAGACAATTGAAACTCTACACCTTATAGTGCAGTTAAATGTGAAATTACCGTTAGACTATACTTATAACTACATTAAACTGTTCGTTTCAAATAGAGTTTCAAAAAATAGTTGCGAGCACCGTAACTCCCTTCATCACAAGCTTGGTATCAATCACTATTGGGCTGATAACACTGGAAATAAAAGTTTAGAACAGAAATGTTGGTTGTTGGTTAAAACTTGCAAGTCATTATACATCTCCTACTCCGAAAACAACTATTCTCTAACGCCCAAACTGGTGAATAGTAATCTCCAATTGGAAGACATAAAAGTCCTGAATTTTATCTACAATTTTCACTAAGACTACCACAAGAAAGTCAAATGAGTTCTAATAATTAATCAAACGCAAACAAAAGGGAAGATATCATATATGTGTTTATACATGCTTGTGCCTGAAGAGACCGTAAAATGAATC
>NW_010385692.1:0-918 GCF_000414095.1 Morus notabilis
ATCAATCAATGAATAAAAGATCAGAGGATTACTTCCTAAATTTCTACATAGTGACTAGACTGAACCCCCCATTATGTTTTCTACTTGCAGAAAGAGTGCTGAGAATGCAATCCAGACTCTGAATGGGACAGTAATCGGTAAGCAAACAGTTCGTCTTTCATGGGGCCGCACACCAGGACACAAGCAGGTAAAAAATTGCTTTATGCATATTGATATATGATTTTTCCTTGAACTATTACCCTTGGGAGAAAAATTGTTTTCTTGATATCTTTGTATGGTATGTATTAACGTCATAACGTGTTTTGAACTGAATCTCCAACAAAACACTCAGACTTTAAGCTTTAGTCCGACAGACATGCAAAATCAATCGTTGACCCCAGTTTTGTTTTCTTTCTCGAACCTCCCAAGTTCATCTAGGTTGTGTCTCTTAGCTCCTTATTTAATCCTTTTGCGTTCAATATTTCGCAGTATCTTACTGTTTTTGAGGTTCTGAATTAACAGTTAAAGTATTAGTCATCGTCATACTAGAATTCCTATGCCTTCTCCCTTCCTGTTATGACTGGCTTTTGTTGATTGTTTTCTTGAATTACGTGGAATTTAACAGTGGAGAGGAGATTCGACTAACCAGTGGAACGGGGTGCATCATGGAGGCTACGGTGGTTATGCATATGCGGTGCCACAGCACACTGCAGCTGTGGCCAATGGGGCTTCTTGACAGGAGTACGACAATTATTAATCGTGTGTAAAATGAACTTTATAGGAGTGGCTTTCTTAGATGTAGTTATCAATATCATGATTGGAATAGGGTGGTGGATTCAGCTTCTTCTTCTTGTACTTGTCATGAATTTTTGTAGCTCTGTCTTTGTCATTGTATTTGTATCGTTACTAAAGATTTTTGGTCTGTGGGATTTTTTTTTT
>NW_010385693.1:0-918 GCF_000414095.1 Morus notabilis
TGGTTTAACATGTCCGAAAATGGTTTTTTTTTTTTTTTTTTTTTTTTTTTTGTACAGATCATCCAAATGTTGTGTCGGTTTTCTTAAACAAAGGAAGGCAATTGCACACAACACGTTCATGGGATTTTCTCAGATTGGAAAGAAATGGAGTTGTTCCTTCCGACTCTATTTGGAAGAAGGCTCGATTTGGTGAAGATACCATTATTGGAAACTTGGATACAGGTAATTCTATATTCCCTTTTCAAGTAAAAAATAAAATTAAAAAAAAAATCTTAAAATGAATAACTTTTTCACTTGAAAGAAGAATCTATAGAATATTGAAATAAAGAAAAAATTTTTTAACCAAGTGTTATTACACGAGTTTGTGCAATTTTGATTTGATTGTTACTTGTTTTTAAGGGCTTGCCCGATTCTTTGAATGAATTCCTAGATGTCAACTTTGAAAGTTGATGATTTTACTTTTTGCTAATCAAGTTGATGTTTTGACTTATTAATTTTATTTTATTTTTTGTTTGTGATGCATTGAAGCCTCAGTATATTCAGGGCTTTTCATCTCAAACGAATGGTTAAACGTCAAAGTGATCCACTTATATTTCTGATATTCTACCAACCCAATATTTTTATTTTGACCAACCCACTTTCACATTTTTTGTAAACGTTTTGACTTTTGAAAAGGCGCATACATCGTATATAACTTTGCATGGTAGTTTCACTTGTCAGTGCCCTTCTAAAATAAAAAACATAATTCTATGCAAATTGACGGAGAAAAGTGAAAAGAAATTATATATGTAAAGCTGCCTCATATGTTTCAACAGGAATCAAAAGGTCCCTCACCCTATAACTACTGCTTAAGTCATGTGATCCATTTCTTTTCTGCTCATAGAATGATAGAAACAGTTTTTTTTTTTTTTTTTTTTT
>NW_010385694.1:0-918 GCF_000414095.1 Morus notabilis
ATAGTTTGCACAACTCCATCCTCTCTTCTTATATTTCTATAAGATATAAGATAATATTTATTACTCAAATAAATACACGGAAAAGAAAATGTCCCAATTTGATTGAATTGGGCAGATAAAATAGTACAAGATATTGACAACCACTATCATTATTAATTCATCTTTTAAAAGTCTTCATGGACATTTATGTTTCTCTAATCTTTATTAGGATTGAACAGAAGTATTTTCATTTGTTAATATAGTCATCACGAAGCAATTTGAACAAGTTATCGGCATTATTATACCATATTTTTCTTGAAAGGGATCTTCACCTCCTAATTTATAATTATTTCTGTCGCTTTATTATGATCATATGCCTTATAAAACAAGTTAATCACATGCTCGAATTATATCTATATAGCTCGACAAAGTATAATATTTTTCAAATTTAAATTAGTTAGCTTAGAAAGTAACATTATATATATATATATATTTCTCTCAAATGCTGAAATTTGACACAGACACATAAATTTGACATTGCATTGGAGTCGATTTCCTTTTGTATTTTTCAAAAAGAAATTGCTTTTACAAATATGAAACTGTAACCAAAGTCTTGTGGATTTAAGTAAGACTGCAATGTGATTAGCGAAACAACAAAGTCGGTCGAAGTGCAATGAATGGAGCAGAATAGAGTCACTTTCGCTTCAATATTATATCGAATGGGGCGTACCTAATTCCTAATTGTCTATAGAATATTGTCCTAATTTACAAGCAAACTGATACCAAAACGTGACATCAACAAAATGCTCTTACCTTTTATCTTGTCAAAAGAAGTAAAATTAATCAAATGACTTTTGGATATCCCACATTTGAAGCCTTTTTTTTTGGATGTTGGGCTATTAAGAGACAACATGTATCTAAGATGAGTGTAGCAGAAAT
>NW_010385695.1:0-919 GCF_000414095.1 Morus notabilis
AAAAAAAAAAAGAGAAAAAGATACCATGTTTAAACTACATCATCTCAAGAAAATGGAAAGATATGGGAATGATATATCGCTCCCTAAAATCTAACAAACGACAATATCTCAAAAAGTCAAGCATGACTATATTAATTTCATTTTGGATCAGCCATTGAATGAGGCTTAAACATGATATTGTCCGTTGATATTTTTACGGCAATTTTGATCTATAAAGTCATTCCACATGAACTCAAGGTTAGTGTGTACACTTCCCCCTGAACGTGTAGGGTTTTGGCAACTCCCTCCGAATTTATATTTTTTGCCAAACAATAAGTTTTCAAAACCCAACAAATTCAGGAGCAAACGTGCAAACTAGCTATTCTAATATCAAAGGTAGTGTCAAGGATTGTCGGTATATTAAGGGCATGTTTACTTTGCATCAATGGGAAAGAGAAAGTGAAGAGTGATTTACTTTCTCATATATATAATAATGTATTTACTTACAAAATATAAGAAATGAAGAAAGAGAACACCAATTTTTGCACCCCATATATTCATAACATTGCTATTATTTTAGTAAATATAAGAAAGGTAATGAGGTTGTTTGTAATACTACTGATCAAAACGGACTCCAGAATGTAGCCAACACGAGATCAAAATACAATGGAAACTGCGCCGCAGCAAAAAGACACAACGGCAAGAGCGTTACAGCGTACACTGGAAACGCAGCGTACTTGATATTATCTTCAAACACGAGGAAGTGACCGGCACAAAAAGTTACGAGCATGGCAGCTATAGACAAGAAAAGTGACGTCAACCCTAGCAATATCTTCCTCGGCAATTCTTTGCCAAAATCCTTCTCTTGGTGCCGGGAGGTGAGGATAGCTAGGAACATGATAAGAGAAGTGACCGAAAAGCATAGAGCGATAAGAGATAA
>NW_010385696.1:0-917 GCF_000414095.1 Morus notabilis
GAGGGCTAGAAAATGGCTCATATTATTAACATCTTTAACATGTTCCTTACTGAAACCCCTCTTCTCCTGGCCCCCTCTACCATGCACTTAATGCTGAAATTTTTGAATCTTTTCCTGATTATTCTTGTTATATGCATATTGTCTGAACTGGGGGATACTGCCTCAACTGTCTAACAGGAAGAATGATGAACTTCGTAAGGATTCTGTTGATGCACTTTGTTGTCTGGCTCAAGCTCTTGGAGAGGACTTCACCACTTTTATCCCGTCGATACACAAACTTATGTTGAAGCATCGGTTACGGGTCCGTGGCCCCTCCCACTTTACTTGATCCTTTTCTGGTTTTAACCTATGATATTCAGATTTATTGTGAGCTAAAATGTAAATATCTGATCTTCTGTAGCATAAGGATTTTGAGGAAATTGAAGGACGTTTGAAAAGACGGGAACCATTGATCTTGGGGAGCACAGCTTCCCAAAGATTAAGTCGAAAGCTCCCAGTTGAGGTTATCAGTGATCCTTTGAATGATGTGGAGAATGATCCCTATGATGATGGGTCTGATGTGCAGAAACAACTTCGAGGTCATCAGGTACTCGTTTATAAATGTACTCTGGAAACTACTTTGTTGTTCCATTGTGCACCTTTCTTGTCAGGATCTCTTGGCATGCAGGTTAGAAGTTGATTCATTTACCAAAGGATATCATGATAGGGAATATGCAATGCCCTAGCTCTCTTTGGAAAATTTTCTTTTCCTTTTTAATACTTTTATACACACATTTTATGAAAAAATTTTGCTCCCAACCCAATAAAATGCTATATTGGGCCATTGGCGCTTGAATGAAATTAACTTCGTTAGTTTTGCTTTCTATAACTTTGATACGAAGCAAGAGGTTTATTAAACAAACTAGAGATACAAGAAA
>NW_010385697.1:0-919 GCF_000414095.1 Morus notabilis
AAAGTATACAATTTTCGTGTCAATTTCGGATTCACGGGTCAATTTCGTGCCACAGGTCATTTTCGGGTCGTGTCGTGTCAACTTATAAAGTGGTTGTATCGTGTTCGTGTTGCGGTTTTTAAAAAATTTCACGTCACGGGTCGTGTTCAGATTGACTGTAAATTTAAAAAAATGATCAAAACACGATACGTGATACGAATTACCACCCCAACGTATATATTAGGTGGTGGTACTTATTCTAGTGTAATTATTATTATTATTATTTTGGTAGAAGGTACCTCTTCTCTTACTTGGACAATGAGATATCCTTTCATATTGGAGATAGACTAAATCTTAGATATATATAAGAATTTATGATAGTAATATCAATTATTTGTAGAAATATTACACATAGAAATATCAAATAATAGACATTAAACTATAATATTATATAAGCAAAAACACCCCAAAAAAAATCCCATGAAATTGCTGACGTGTAAAACCGCAATTGGTAATTGGCGGGAAAGCGTTCCATAATTACATGCAAAGAACGCGGTCGTTAACCAAAAGAAAAGGGCAAAAAAGATCTCCGGCGTTGTCCGTCACAAACAACCATATTTTCTTCTTTCTTTCACACTTTCTCGGTCGAAATCTGTCGGAAAATCCGAAAGAACAATGAACGGTACCCTGCCTGATCTCGCGGTGGTTTTGTTGTTTGGAACGTTGATGGTGAAATCGGCAATGTCGATGCGGTTCGAGCTGAGATCGGGAAGCAATAAATGCATATCGGAGGACATTAAGAGCAACGCCATGACTGTTGGCAAGTACTCTGTCGTTAATCCTAACGACTCCTCTGCTATTCCCAACACCCACAAGCTCACCGTCAGGGTAATATATAATGTATATAGTATATACATATATAGGCCTCAAAAAAAAAAAA
>NW_010385698.1:0-920 GCF_000414095.1 Morus notabilis
AACAACCTCACAAAGTTGCAATATACAAATGTAAGAACACATCCATCAAAGAGTGCAAACATGAAATAAAATAAAATAAAGAGAGACAAGAAATTGGCCTAACAACCTTGATAAGCGCAGAAACTCCCTAACACATGGGGTGAATTATTTAAACTAATATGAATTACGAAGGAAGTATTGTGCCAACATAAACTAAAACAAAAATAGATACAAAAAGAACAACAAAATGAAAAACTAAAGAGTCATAGGAATGAATAAGTACGAGGATAAAGGGTGTAGAGACAGATTAAGAAACACATTCTAAACCTGTGGTAGGGGTAGCACAGCTAAGAAGTCAATAATGAAATGCCACCGCAAGTATCGCTTAGCTATCTGTGCAGGATCTATCACAAGTTCACCTCGTCCAAAAACTCGAGATGATGGAGCAATATAAGCTGTTCGGAATTGGAGAGCTATGTGAATAAGATAGAAAGCATCGACAAGTGTCCGCAGCGTTGTTGCTGTTATTGCTAAGTTTCTATCAATGCCAAGACAATTTGTTGAGCTATTTATAATTGGAAGATAAAAGAACAAAGGATCCACAAATACAGCCAAAATACATGATACGACAAAAAGTCTATTCCACAGCAGCAGAAACTTGTCTTGAGGATCAAATATCTTTTTGTCTGATACTTTAAGATCTTCGGGGAACACTGCACGAGAAACCCCAAATCGGAGTGATCGACCAATTGACTTTAGTCCTTCAGACCCTTTTCTCATTCCTTTCTTAAATGATGTATCCCTCGCATGACGAGAACCGCCTATTCCCTCAATATTAAATCCACATTTTCTCCCCCCTGCATCAGATGGCGAGGATAACCTAGAGTCCAAGTCATCCAATCTGGGAAATAAAGTTTGTATCAGAGAGGGGGAAAAAAAAA
>NW_010385699.1:0-920 GCF_000414095.1 Morus notabilis
TTTTTTTTTTTTTTTTTGGCTGATCTACGGCACACAATTTTTTTTCCCCCGCTAAAACGACACACGCAATTTGTTATTATGTTTTCCTAAGAAATAAGAGGTTGGTATCAATGTGACAAAAGTTGGACTTTTTTTTTTTTTTTTTTTTTTGCTTGGTCGCAACACCCATAAAATCATCCTCCATAATCTCACCTTTTTCTTTTTTTTTTCCCCCTGGTCTTTTTGAGTGACTTTTTCGGATTTGGTGAATCATGATCATCATCATGTCATTGAATTTGCTGCATTATCATTTGGGACCGTGTAATTAAATGCACTATGGTCGATGCATGCATGATTTTTATTATCCTCTCTTTTAAGGCTTACCGGGTTTTTGTTTTATTGTTTGGGATTTTTTTTTATTAGATTATAAAAAATGAATTATTTGTAATTTTTTATATTTCAATTATTAAATGTGTATTAAAAATTATTTATTATGTGTATTTTTTAATTTAGTGTGATTTTAATTAAATTAAACAGTTAAAAATTAATCCTACTAATAAATTGGCTTATGGAGAAAGTCGTTGTTGTTTAGATTTCAAATGATAACTTACTGTATTAAAAAGATTGAATCATGGTGGGTCAGACCAAAAAGTAACAAAAATTGGAATTTGGTTCAATCATGCATGAGTAATGTGATAGTAACTATATAATATGTATTAACTTTTTGATATAGATATTATTGGAATTTGGTACGTCACCGATGAGTCGATGACCGTAAATATTGGTCAAAGTATAATTTTTTTTTGCTTTTCTACCCAAAAAGAATAGTATAATTTTTGCTGTATAATATAAATATTATTTTAGGCTCCATTCTACAATTGGTCTGAGTGTTACACTTACAAGTCGTCGTCCCCTTTTTTTTTGTTTTTGTTTTTGTTTTT
>NW_010385700.1:0-918 GCF_000414095.1 Morus notabilis
AAAAAAAACCAGAAAAATGGGAAGCCCAACAAGCATCTTTCGATTCCTGGCGATTTGCGCGATCCTGGCCGTTCATCTAACGCTGGCGTCGTCCTCGGCCATTGATCTCATCAGCGACCACCAATTGAGCTGGATTGCGGCGAGATCGGACGGCTGTCGTGGCTCCATTGGGGAGTGCCTCATTGCCGACGTGGACTCGGAGCTGGAGATGGAGATGGACTCGGAGGGCCACCGGCGCATCTTAGCGCAGAGGCGGTACATCAGCTACGGTGCGCTGAGGAGGAACACTGTCCCCTGCTCGCGACGCGGCTCGTCGTACTACAACTGCCGACCTGGCGGCCAGGCCAATCCCTACTCGCGCGGCTGTAGTGCCATTACTCGCTGCAGAAGATAAAGTGGTTTTTTATTTTTATTTTTCTTTAATTTTTTAATTTCTTCTTTAATTTTTATTTTTTTGTGTTATTAATAGTATTGTTATTACATATCTATGAACGAATCAGATCGGTGATTATGAACGAATCTGATCGCTGATTGTGTGTTGTATACATTAAGATGAAGAGATTTGAATAAGTGTTTAAAAAGAAAATTCGATTATGACTATATCATTGTAATGCTCTTATTACACGAATTTATTTATTTATTCCTTTTATAAACTTTTTAATTTCTTTGTATTTTTTTGGTAGTTAATTTCTTGGTATTTGAAATTTGTGTTTTTTAGTGTATATAAATCTGATTCATTTTATAGCGAACTAGATAGGTTAATAATTTTTCTCAATTTTACAATTTTAAAGGTCGGTTTAATTTGTTAATTTAAATTGATATATAATTTTATTTAAGAATTTTTTATGTAATAAAAAAAATTATATATGATTATTTTTTAAAATTTTTTATTATAATAAAATTTAAAATTTAAATTTA
>NW_010385702.1:0-920 GCF_000414095.1 Morus notabilis
TATATATATATATATGTATGTACGTACGTGTGTGTGTATTTATAAACGTCAGTGAAGGAACCTAAAAATCTAGCTGTTCGTCTTTGCCCAATTGATGCCTTAATTAGTGGCTAAGATACTACTAATGACAAGGATTCAGGTTATATGTTCAATTTTTAATCTCCTAAATGATGTTTAATTCAGATGATGTCATGTCATATTTAATAGATAAAAACATTAAAAAATAATTAAAAAATACAATTTAAAGTTTTTAAATGACAATAATGTCATTGGTGACACTAAAATTAGACAAAATGCTTCAAGTCCTAAGAACAAACAAGTTGCATCTCTTTTCTTAGTTAAAAGTTAAAATCCAATAATATCAAGAAACGCGCTTTTAAACAGCAGTTACAAGTCAACCATATGTACACGTCAGGAGGTTTTTTCAGCTCAAAGAAAGTCAACGAATTTGTATGTCGTATGCCCGAAAAGCAAGAAACTAGAGCATATATATCCTATTTTTTTAGATGTATTAAGTAGCCTAATTTATGTTGTACGTGGATGATTAAAATAAACGATCTGAACCATTAGAAATTTAAAACAAAAACATAATTGCTCAATATTTTTCTCAATGGTTGAGATTATTTTTGCATTATCTAATTAGTGACTGAGATTTGATTGCATTATACATCTTAAATTTTTATAATTCAAAAGACCTTTATATAATGTATAATAATTTCGACGACAGTAAAAAATACAAGCCTATAACCAACCAAGAGAAGTATCCCATATCTTATTCCATCACCGACATGGCATCCAAAATGTTCAACTTTAGCTACACTTTTCTCATCCTCATTCTCTTCTTCTCTTCTCCAATTCTTGCAAGCTCAAACACTTCAAGCGACACATCACATGATGAAACCATTTGCAACTCCACTCCT
>NW_010385703.1:0-921 GCF_000414095.1 Morus notabilis
AATGACGGTTTTCTTAAGAAATCATCGATAAAACTACGCTTTGAGTGAGAGTTTTTAAAGAAGAAAGAAACCGTTGTCTGATCTTCCTTTATTTGCGCCATTTTGGTGATCAACCGTCGTTAATTGTTGTTGACATTTAACGACTCAAGCTATCGTTGTTGTATCTTTTAATGATGGTTTGTGTACTAGTGATCTTAGGTGGATCTACAGATCATGAAGACGAAGTGGATGATAATCTCCCAATCTCCAATCTCTAATTTTTAGATTCCTCTGAAAGAAGTGGAAATTGTTGTTTTAGATTCTTAGCAGAACTTGGTGCGTCTTGAAATTTTGAGAATAAACTGAACAAAGCTTGTACTTTTTCTCTCTAAATTCTAGTAAGATTTCAAGAAATGGCCAAAAAGATCCCTTTTTTTTTGCTTGGGTACAAGTATTTATAGGTTTTCAATCCGTATTCTAAACTTCCTTTATTAAAGATCTGTCCACCTCAACTTTTCAATTCTTGACCTGGAGATCTTTCCTTTTAGTAAATCTTCCGGTTGGTCTGAAACTTCCGGATGACCAAATCTTCCGTAGGGCCTTTGAATTCTTCCTCTTTTATCAAAAGGCTGTCGTTCTTTTTTAACTCAAACGACCTCGTTTTGTCTTGATTCCTTTTTTATCCCCACATTTCAGGAAATCTTACTAGAATTTAGAGAGATAAAGTTCTAGTGAGAGAAGAAGATCAATTCTTGAGAATTTAGAGTGGATAATTCTTGAAATTATTTGAGTGTTGAGTTAAGACAGAGTTTGACCCCAACAAAACATCTTATAAGAAGTACTGCATAGCTTAGGCCTCGTAAGAAGAAGGGCTTAATTACGATGAGAAAACCTTGACGATTTCTCTCCCTAATTCTTCAAAAGTGCTGTTCAAAGTAAGAG
>NW_010385704.1:0-921 GCF_000414095.1 Morus notabilis
AATAATAAATTTTATGATAGTTGGAGTTTCATCTAATTAAGATAGCTCATCATTAATATTAAGAGCATAAGCAGTCAAAATATGGACAGTTTTATTAATTTCTCTATACACATGAATTTCTGAACTTTTTACTTTTTTTTAGGTCTTTTGATTTTGAACAATAAAATTGACAATAAATTTATGTAATTTAATTAAAGTATTTGTGAATCTATCATACCATACTTTAAAATTTTATAGAAATAATTGCATTAATTACAAAATAAACTCTCCGTATTAAGTTTTACTGTCGTTTCCATTGTTCTGTGCTTTTCGTTTTCTGTCATTTGCCATACATCGTCGTTCAATTTATTGCGAGTTCTTCTCGTCGTTTCAATGTCTTGTCGTTTATCGTATGCTGCATTTCCTTGTCATGGTTGTTCATGTGATGTCGTTTTTGATATAGTATCGTTTATTGATGTAGTTTTCTATATATTTCTGTCGTTTTATTAATTTTTCGTCATTTTCGAGAAAGAGGACGGCAGGGCACACTCGCCGGTATATATATATATATATATATATATATATGGTTCTCGGCCATTACCTGCAATCAGCTTTTGTGCTGACTCCAAACTTTTCTCTTTTCATAGCCCATTGTAATACGTCCGAATTCAAATTAGAAATGGAAATTTTGATTTTGCTGCATAAAAAAGTTGCGTTTTGGTACTTCGGAATCTTCCTGGTTTTGATTCCTTTGCTCTCACTTCTCTCAAATAGCAACAAAAACACTTTTCCAAAATCATCGGCTCAAAGAAAGATAAAACTAAAGTAAAAAAGCTTCCCTACAGAAATGACAAAGTAGAACTCAGACGAGGGTATAAACGATCATTTTCTACAAAAATTGGAACTCAATTCTTGCACGAAATAGTTTATTTTGATAAAAAA
>NW_010385705.1:0-920 GCF_000414095.1 Morus notabilis
TGTTGATTTTGGTCATAAAGGGGAATTCTTGTTTTTTTTTTTTTTTTGGCTTTTTTTTTTTTTTTTTTTTTTTTTTTTTTTTGGGTACTATCTAAATACCATCATCATCAACAAGCTTTAAAATCATTAATGGTTATTTAGGAAGAAGAGAAACAATGCAATTGTTGGCATGCAATTTCTGGCCTTTGCAATACCATCATGTAATCTGTTTTTCCAAAAACCCCTTCTTGGGTCGCAGACAGCTCTGCTCCGACACCTTCTCCTCTGCATGTTCTCCCTCTCAACGACACCGTTTTGATTCCCCCATTGATTCTCTCTCTCTCCACTCCATTTCCACTACTCAAACTCAAAGGTTCTTTCTTTTACCATTTTTCTTTTAAATCTCACTCACATTTAGCTTTCTTCACAAAGTGTGTATGAGACATCTTAGTGCTTCTCAACATTTGTGTAACGCGGTTTTGGTTGGTTCTTGTTTAGTGCTGAAAATCCCACCAAGGATTTGGGCCAATTATTGACAAAGATTACTCCTTTTACAACAAGGCGGGCATTATTCTCAGCTTTGTTTTTGTATTCATTTTTTCATCCTTCAAGGTACTTACCAGGTCCGCACCACTTTAAAGCCTTATTTTATTATTATTATTATTATTTTTTTTTTGCTTCAAGGATGAATCTTGTGTTAGAATAGATATTCATTACCTTTTTAATCAGCCAAGTGGGAAAAACTTGCTTCTGAGAATAATGTGATGTGATGATATGGATTTTTCAGCACAAGCTTTAGGGGATCCATCTGTAACCATTGAAGAAGTGACCCCCACAGTTTCCCCTTCTCCGGCACTTTTTCCCACTGAGGTTCATTTTTTTTACCATGCCGTGATCATATTTTATTTTTAGGCCTGTTTGGTTTCTATACTTAAATTCTG
>NW_010385706.1:0-921 GCF_000414095.1 Morus notabilis
ATATTTTAAATTTAACAATCAAAAATTAACATTATTAATAGAATAACAGGGAGATATAGCCAGAAACCTCTCTCAAATTTAAAATGTATGATTTAAAAACTGACAAAGCAAACTAAAGGCGCAGTAGAGGACAGAAAAACAATAGTATTTTATTAATAAGGGTCTTAGTTATCCTCTTGTGCTGATTAAGCCTAGTAATATACCTATAACTTAGGTTATCAGAAGGCTAAGCACATGTTTAAAGAAGATTCCTTTTTCTTTGTAATTTTTAGTTATAAAGAAGGAATAAAAAGTGTTGGGTAGTGAATGGAAAAGTTAGTTGCAGAATATCAAACCAATACAGTTTTGACGTTTCAACAAAGCTCACGTGAGGTTGAGTCTTAGCTTTTGTCTAGTGGAATTTCTTTTGTGCAGACAAGAAAAGTGATTAACAAATATATGAAAGAGATTGTGCAATAAAAGTAGACTTAATATTTGTTCCTCTTCTCAAGGAATAAATAAATAGTGGGAAAGAGCAGATTCAATTTTATCATTGTTTGATGTACAAAACCTAGTAAAGTAAACCTTAACACAAAACGAAAATCACATGGTAAAAAAGTTAAAACCCAAAAAACCAAAAAAAAAAAAAAAAAACTGAGAGTGCTGGAGTAAATCATACCAAGTGAGTGCTTCATGAGTAATTATTGACATTGAATCATTTTTTTTGGTCTAAATTTCGGATTATGTAAATTTTTTTAATAGGTATAGTACTTATTTTCTTTCTTTTTTTTTTCTAAAGACATAAACTTTTATTTTCTAATATATATAATATAATATATGTATATATATTAAGCAAATAATCCATATTTCGTTGTTTCAAATATTTGAAGTCTTCAACTTATAGGTACTTTTAAATTCTTACAAGTTCAGTACATGTTATTA
>NW_010385707.1:0-921 GCF_000414095.1 Morus notabilis
ATTTTCAAATAAATATGATAAATATAATATTTACTCTTAAATAAGGTATTTATCACCGCCGGAGTTGATCGTCAAATTTTTTAGTAAATATAGTAAATACATTATTGACTTGTAAATATTATATTTATCGATAAAACAGTATTTATCAGTCGTTAGAGCTAGTCATCAAATTTTCAGATTAATATGGTAAATAGAATATTTACTGATAAATACGATATTTATTAGTAAATATAATATTTATTAGTAAATATAGTATTTATTAGTAAATACGATATTTATTAATTAATACAATGTTAAACGGTTGTTGAAATTGATGCCTAAATTTTCAGACAAATAAGATATTTATTAGTAAATGCGATATTTATTAGTAAATACAATATAAACAGTCACTGAAGTCGGTGACCAAATTTTTAGATAAATATGATATTTACTAGTAAATACGGTATTTATTGGTAAATATGATATTTACCTGTAAATACAGCGTTAAACGGTCGTCAGAGTTGGTGGTCGAATTTTCAAGTAAATATGGTATTTATTAATAAATACGATATTAAATGGTAGTATTTATTAGAAAATACAGTGTTAAACGGTTGTCGAAAAATAATTATCGAAAAACAGTCACCAGTTGCCGAAGCCTGTCACCAGTCGCTGGAGCCGGCCGTCCATCCCGACCATGGTGAACTTGATTATATTCTACTTATTTTAAAAAATATGTTATAATTTACTATTTAAAAAAAATGTTTAGGTGGAGGAATGAGGTGAAAAAAAAGTTTATGAGTATTTTTAAATTTTTAGTAATATTTATAACTTAAAATATCAAATTATGTTATAATTTATTTTCAAAAATATATATTATAATTTACTAATTTTTTTTATTAATTATGCTATTTTTCTACTTATTCTTTTTTTTAATTTTTTTTT
>NW_010385708.1:0-921 GCF_000414095.1 Morus notabilis
TTTTCTTTTTTTAGCTATTGCTAATCCCTTCTCCTTTATGCCGATCTTTATTAACTAGTAGTTGTAATTCAATCCTTTCAATTTTCACTCCCTTTTTTCATTCGACTGGTTAGAGTAGTAATTACTGTCTTCTTACTCTTTTGCTTTTTCTAGGAGAGAGATAGAGAGGAGTGAGATAGAGGAGAGTTCTAATTTATTGTTTAGTTGGAGGGAGATGAGAGGCGGAGAGGGACTCTCTCCTTCCCGGGCTACCATTTTCCATTCTTTCACTCATGCAAGGATTCATACAATCCATCAATTAAATGTTTGAAAAGACTAATTTATTCTTAAAAAAGTTTAATGTGAAATGATAAAAAGCATAATATAATAATTAAATAAATATTCATTTATCTAAACTCTCCCTCCTTCCTACTAAATAATATGAACATTTATCATAATCCTTTCAGTCCTTCACATTTTCTATCGTTTAAACTCTTTCCATCCCCCCATCTCTTCATCCATCCTACCAAACAGAGAATGTGGGATTCTTTTAATTCACCCATAAAGCCAGTGTTGTTATTAGGCTCTTAGAGAGAGGTGCTCACAAGACAAATGGGTGACTCCCAAGACCCAACTCCAACAAGCTCATAAGCTTTTTGGGTTTAAACAAGAAAAATTGGTAAACTCACATTTTGAATGCGTTGTTCTAATATTTTTACTCACTCTTAATTAGTATTTTTTTGACTAATATAGTTATTTAATTAAAGAGTATTAATTAATAATAAATGATGAAAATCTAAGACCAACTAAGAGGATATTTGTCTCGTTTTCCCTTTAAACAATATATCAGATTAAGTCTTAGTTGGAGAGATAATTTATCATTAGCCTTGATTTCATTTCATAGTTTGCAACCATCAAAGAACACATAACCAATTATTTTGT
>NW_010385709.1:0-921 GCF_000414095.1 Morus notabilis
AAAAAAAAAACTAGTAAATTACCTAAAAATATAAAATAATAACTTTCTCAAAATTAATCTGAGACACTTACTTAACACTAACAAATCATGGGATCACCTCTTCCTCAATCTAACGGCCCGACAAAGAATTAGGACGTGGGACATGTGGCACCTGCTCCGCATCTCTACAAAGGAATCATGTGTTCCACGTAATGAAATACTCAACCACAAGTTCCATATATTTTTATTGACTTCTTAATTAACTACTATATGTACCAGCAAAACTTAAAATTCGTTTTAATTATTGATTCTGCAACGCTGTTTTTTTCTTATAAAAAATTTAAATTTTAAATATTATAATTAAGAATTATAATTTGAATATATCTTTTAAACGAGCCCTAAAATTCTAACATATTGCAAAGGTGTTAGCTTTGTCTCCCGTATGCAGGTATGGGAAAAGCCTTCTCAATCAAACGGGATTGAGTCGAGTTCTTTCACAAAGTTTGGGGCAATCCAATTCCATCGGTTTGGATAAAAGTGCTCATCTACGTATGGTAAGAATGCTGAAACTTTTGTGTTGCTTCACTTATTATTATTAGTCGTTATATTTCTCATTTATATGTAAATGATGAGAAAAGATAACTAGAATGAAAGGAGGCCAGCACATAGTTCAATCACATATGTAATTACATTACAACAAATGAACAATGCCATATAAATACTACTGTACTTCTATGGTGCCTTCACGGTACGGTGTTGGTTCACAAATATCGTAACTTTTATAACATTAATATTCGATGTTTGTAAATTCTAACATAAAATTTACAAGTTATTGTATTCATTTAAAATTCTTAATACTATCATAACTTGTGTAATTCTAACATTTGAAATTTGTATATTTCAATATAAAATTCACGAGTTATTATATATCCGACACGGTGG
>NW_010385710.1:0-921 GCF_000414095.1 Morus notabilis
ATATATATATATATATATATATAACACATGCAAGATATTTAATTTAACGGAAATGTAAGTGAGGGGGAAAAAAGTATTATCATCATTTTTGTATAAAAATATTAATCATGCTAGTAATAATAAAATTGAAGAGCCACAGCTATAACAAACAAATAAATAAAATAAATCATGAAATGCAATTGTTAATTACGAAATTTAGGAACGCAGTTCTGTCTTGATCTTCAACTGAGCATTCCACTATAACGCACTAAACAATAATATACTTAACAAATAGTAAGTGAATCTCTATAAGTATCAAATTAATAGTCCTAAATTAAAGTATATAAAGTTATTATGTGAAAATATTATATCATGTTAAATAAAATAAAAAAATTAATAATAAAATTATTTACAGAGAATATCAATCATAATTTGTGCAGACAGATTATAGAGCGTCGGGTACTACAATTCCTTCCCCCTCAAAATAAATTCCGCCCCCGAAATTTTCTTACCTAATAAATGCTTTTAGTTTTCTCTAATTTCTAATTCTCGCTCCTAGGTAGATTCTTCCAATGAGTGGATGTTTCATTGAACTTTTACTAGTGGTATCTTCTTGCTCTTTAATTCCTTCTCCTTGCAATCCACAATCCTTACTGGTTGCTCCTCATAAGATAGATCTTGTCTAACCTCTAAAGGTTCATACTGAATTACATGAGAAACATCTGGTATATACTTTCTTAGCATAGAGATATGAAAAACAACATGTACACTAGCTAATGCTAGTGGTAATGCTTGTTTATAAGCTCGATCCCCAACTCTCTCTAATATTTCAAAAGGCCCAATGAATCTTGGACTCAACTTTCCTTTCTTTCCAAAACGTAATACTCCTTTCATATAGGGGATACTTTCAAAAAGACATGGTCTCCTACCTCGAATTCTAGA
>NW_010385711.1:0-921 GCF_000414095.1 Morus notabilis
AAAAAGATATTAATAAAAAATAAATAGTAAAATTCAAAACCAATGATAAGTTTAATAATTCTCTCGATTATTATAATATAACAAGATTCTTTTTCTTTTACGAAATTATAGTAAATGGAATATTTATGAAAATAAATAAGTAAATAACAATATTTTAGGATATTTCAAGTAAAAAGCAGAAAATAGAAAATTTATCAGGTAAATAATCTATTATTTAAAGTAAATAAATGATTTATGTAGTAAATTTATTATTTACTGCTATTTACTTTAAATATTTTAAAAAATATTATTTACTATAAAAATATAAATTACTTATTCTTTCTCCCTTCTTTTTATCCAAATATTTTCTTTAATAATTAAACGCTCTAACCCCCCTCCCCCTTCTAGTGTAATCCTCTTCATCTTTCATATTCTCTGTCCCTTTAATTCTCTCTATCTTTTATACTCTCTACCTCGCCTACAAAATGGAGCCTACATGTGAAATAGATTAGAAGATCCGATGTAATCTCCGTTTGGGTCAACTATGCAAAAATAGATGCCTGGAAGTTAGATCCTTATCTCTTACCTAATTTATTTTACAACAAAATACGCACTAAAACCTCCTGTGGTCCTCTTTAATTTATACCCTCAAAAAGAATAATTAAAAAAAGAATCCTCTTTTATGCTTTAGTACTTTTCTAACTTGTGCAAAAAGTTAAGATATTTTCTACAATGGGATTTAGCAATTTATAACTACCGATACGAATTGTTGTTTTAATTGTTAGATTATGTTTTTGATGGTCTGATATGTTAATATCCATGTTAAAAATTTGCAACGATGCACTAAAGTGCTTCAACTATAGACCGTTGAAAACATAATTAAACGTTTAAAACAACAAGTCCCAGGTTTACCGTAAAAATTCTAAAAAGTTAAAAACACAA
>NW_010385712.1:0-922 GCF_000414095.1 Morus notabilis
AATATTTTACTTTTGGTTTTGATTATTATATTTTCAAATGTTTAATTACTTTCTTAATTATGTTTAACTTCTAAACGAGCCTCTACGTCACTAACTTATGTTTTAGGGCGTGACATTAGGGTGCTGAGGTGTTCTCCTATTTTCGGGCTTAGGCGTGCGTATGTCCCTGTAGTGGGTCATTAGCATTTCTCTTAAAAAAAAAAAAGAAAGATTAAACTATAAAAAGAGCTGTTGGCAAAATAGAAAAAATAAAATAAGATTAGACAAGAGCAAATTACATGTAAAAAAGTTAAATTGTAAAAAAATTCATAAAATAAAAAAAAAGAACAAACAATTTAAAAAAATAGAAAAATAAAAAAAGAGAAAAAGTAAAAAGTAAAAAAGAAAAGAAATGGAGGGAGAGGGGCTACCATGTGAGAGTTTAAAAAGTGCTATGTAGGAGCACTATAAAGAAAATTACATGTAAAGATAACTTATGATATAACTTAAATTGCACGGTAAATAATTAAGTAAGGATGCATATAAAGAATATTATTTTAATTATTGACAAAAAAAATTTAAACAAAAACACATGTAAGAGAAACTACTTTCATAAGAGTAAAGTAAGAAAAAATTTATTTTTAAAAAACTTATGTAAATAATTAAACTGTAAAAAATATTCACAATACAAAAATATAAAAACGCAAAGCATTTAAAAGATAAAAAGAATAAAAATGGAAATGAAAAACATTTAAGCTCTAGAAAAGAACAGAACAACAAGAGCTCATTATATTTTATCAAAATCACGCCAAATATAAAATATATAGAGCAAACATATTGTAATTAATACATATTTAGTTAATGAGAAATAGAACCCTAGCAGTAGTGGTTTTTCAAATCTCTAGATTAGAAATCTCTTTTTTCTTTTCTTTTTTTTTTTTTT
>NW_010385713.1:0-922 GCF_000414095.1 Morus notabilis
AAGATGGAAATTACAAATGTCAGCGAGTATGAGGCCATTGCAAAGCAGAAATTGCCCAAGATGGTTTATGACTACTATGCCTCTGGTGCAGAGGACCAGTGGACTCTCCAAGAAAACCGAAATGCCTTTTCAAGGATTCTGTAAGTCCTTTCTCTGACCAATTTGGTGTTTCACTACAGAAGATTATTGTCTAAGTTCTTTTTTGTACACTCTCAAGTGTGTTTAGCATTCTGTTTTTCTCAAAATTTAAGTTTTCCTTTGAATTTAAACAGGTTTCGACCCCGCGTTCTGATCGATGTGAGCAGGATTGACATGACTACAACTGTTCTGGGCTTCAAGATTTCTATGCCAATCATGATTGCTCCTACTGCTATGCAGAAGATGGCTCACCCTGATGGTATAATAAGCCAGGATGTTCTTTTCTATGCTTGTTTCTATATAACTTATTTTCATCTTTTCTTTTGGTTCTTGTGTGTCTGGTCTTAGAATTCATAACTGAGCTTGGTCCAGATCTGATCCTTGGTTCCCAAAATGTGAAAAAGTTATTTGCCAAGTAAAAACCTGTTAGTTTGGAAGAGTCCTAGTTGAAAAGTGCTTCATTTGTGACGCAAGAAAAGAACCAGGGGACTTGTGGCTGATACTATAATTTATTACTTATGCAGGGGAATATGCAACAGCAAGAGCAGCATCAGCAGCTGGCACAATAATGGTTTCTCTCTTACCAATGTTATTTCTTGTCACGATTGAACTAACATTTACATGTTTGACTCATTTGATCCTTTAAAATATTGGTCGTTTTAGACTCTATCTTCATGGGCTACTTCCAGCGTCGAAGAGGTTGCTTCAACAGGACCTGGGATTCGGTTTTTTCAACTCTATGTAAGTTTGAAAAAGTTTTTGCTTACGCATGCAATGGGGTGGC
>NW_010385714.1:0-922 GCF_000414095.1 Morus notabilis
GTGTTTTAATCGACTCACGTGTCATTTATTTTTTAAAAACGTCACTTAAATATGTACTTTCACGATTAATATAAATAAGTCGAGTGCTAATTTATTTATCTAGTCCGTTTATCTATATTTTACATTGTTAATATAAATCACAATTCTTAAATTTTTGATGTAATTCAAATTAAATCTATTTAAAACATTTTGATTAAAAAATACTTTTTTGTATATTTATATTTTAAATTGAATTAATTTCGTGTAAATAGTATCTTTATATTCGTGTTGTATTACGTATTGCCACCTCTTTACGCGAATCAAGTCTAAAGCGTTTTCTAGCTTAAAATAGTCCAAGAAAAGCACTACTTTAGGCACTAATCTTGATTGTGAATTGTCGGGGCAAAATTTTCCCATACATTATGAGTAATTATATTGGATAATTGAAAACAGATAATTTTTGCTTAACGTATCCAAATGGAAGAACTTGGTTTAAGAAATAAAATAAAATAAAATAAATAATAAAAAAATAAAAAAACTCAGTGGGTTCCTCATCCTTATCGGGATTGTTTCACCAAACTAGTAGTTAATAGTATACTCGGCAAATAAATATCAGGAGATGGGCCCCATCTTCTGATTTCTAGTTTTTTCAAGGGTGGATGGTGGGCCCATCTCTGATTAAGATGCTGCCCAAAAGTTAGATTTGCATTATGTGGGCAAACAAGTTGTGGGAACTAATGTCCTTTAATGCTTAACAACGCTTTACTTAAGTTCCAATGATGTTTATCATTCCAACAACTATTGCATATAAAATATCATGTAAGAGGATAAGTACGAACTATATAAACCATTACATATATCAAACGTAAATTCTCTATAAGGGAAATTTTATGAAATTTCACAGAAAAAAAAGAGAATCATTGGATGCATTTGAAATTTATTT
>NW_010385715.1:0-922 GCF_000414095.1 Morus notabilis
ACAAGGTTTATCAACCATGTCTGTTGTTCGATATCAAATGTTGCGAACCGATGTATTGCGGCTTCTACAGAAAATGCGGCGCATAGCCCTGTAAACAAAAAGTGGAAATTTGTTTTAAAACAGGAGTTTTGAATTAATAACCTTAATTTATTTCCAACAACAAAATGGTAAGAAACTCACCAATATAAAGCCAGGGTCTGACAGTGTATGTTTGTTTAGTACTAGTTAACATGTAAATGATTAAAATCAACATGCAGTAGACGAAGAAAGTTTTGATCAATCGCGATTCAAGGACCATGGCCTTGTGCAGAGCGAATAGCTTGTCTAGTGCAACAAACATGCTGGCTTGCTTCGATTCAAACGATTCCTGAAACCGCAAATTTTGATTAAAAGATTGAATCCAAAAGCAAGTGGATTAACCAAAAACACGATTATATAAAAACTATAGAAAACAAATAATTAACCTGAGCTGCCAAGATTGATCTTGAATTATCCATCAAGTGGTCATGAACTTGTTGAAGCTGCTTTTGCCTCTGAAGAAGCTCTTCTTGTTGCTTATGGCCATATTCAGCTAACCTTTGCAGAGTAATCCTGTAAATAAAGAGCAAATTTGCAAAATGACTTAAAGAGAAACAATTGCTCGTAAAAAAACTTTGAAAAAAATTTTGTTTGCAAAATGACTTTTAAGTTTTTACACTCAGCGCATTACTCTCATTTTGCTAATTTTGCTTTCTAAGAGATTATAGGGAGAAAGATGAAAAAACCATAGACTATAAAAGACACTTCTGACTTAATACATTCAAATAAAATTCCAATTTTTACCTGCTTTCCTCTAGTGCTTCAGTTTGAAATCTAGTTAAAAACTGCAGATCTTTGAGTGCTGTTGATTGCCCATCTAAAAGTTGCTTTTGTTTATCCAAGG
>NW_010385716.1:0-922 GCF_000414095.1 Morus notabilis
TGATGTCGGCGATAAGAACTCTCACCCCATCTATTTCTACGCAAACGTCCCTTATTAATAATTACAAATATCATAAGAATGAACAAAAATGTCATTTCATTTAACATTTCCATATATTGAACCAAAATAGCCACAATTCTTAATTTTTCGTTCCAATAAAAGAAGATCCATATCTTCTCATTGAAGGGAAAAAAAGAAATAAGCATATTGATTACAAAGTTCAATTCTGCCATGTATATAACGGATTCAACAAGAAATAGATTTAACCAAAGGCAATGGCCATCATTAACGGATTCAACAAGAAAAATAGAGCACCACCAATGTCAAAAACTCTTTTTTTCCTCGGGAAAAAAAGAAGAATAATCAAGAAGCAACCTTACTTGGAATCATCTTTCGGAATAACTTCCCCAGCTACACAAAATTCGATACCAATTTTATATGTAAAACAACCAAAAGATCAGGAAAAGGAAAAAACTAACTTTCCCCTGTAACAAAACCAACTGATTAGCTAAAAACTTGCCCAAAACAATTTGAACAGCATAACAACCTTATGTAAAAACACAATTCCTTAATCTGATGTTCCTCCGTGTTACTTCAACATTACCCACGAGCTTTAAGACTTTCCCATTTTTATACACAAACACGCATAAGTTAGACCACTTGAATAAAACCAAATATTTCAAACAAAAGGCAAAACAAAGGAGAATCATGTTGACGGTAGAAAAATCCATATGGCCATTTAGCTTTGTTGGCCATTCAAATTAAATTTAAATCCATAAGGCGGAGTTTCGAAATGGGTCAATCCCACCTCAAAAGCAAGCTTTGTTGGTATTATATTTACACCAATCATTCCTTTCTGAAAGAATTTTTCACAAAAAAAAAACCAAAAACAAAAAAACAAAAAAAAGAAGAATCATACTCT
>NW_010385717.1:0-922 GCF_000414095.1 Morus notabilis
TATAAAATTGCTGCTGTTCATTTCTTATTCATTTCAAAGCGAAGTAAAGGAAAAAGTGCTTCCTCTTTTCATCATTAGGGTGTTCAAACCACTCTTCCTTCATCCGATTAAAAAGGAGTGGTTTAACACCAAAAATGCAATTTTTGAACAGATAGAAAGGAAAAAAAAAAAAAAAAACTTCAAGCTTCGTTTGCTTTTCAAAATATATATTTTGAAGATATTTCATCAGAATTTACCATTCCAAGAATTAATGAAAAGTTCAATTTAAAATTAAGGATTAGTATCACAATTTAAATTTTTTTACTATAAATGTTTCTTCTCATAAAAATTAAAATTTTTATTCTAAAGATACAAATTCTTAAGAAAATTAAGATATGGAAAATGTGTTCATAAATTCAAAGTCAAACATGCAATCCTACTCAAACCAGAAAATTGAGGAGCAATAGTCATTTAAGGGACGTTTAGAAGGGAGATTTGTATTATGATTCGTGACTCGCTATAGTATTTTTTTTTACAAAAAATACACGTAAAACGAGAATAATTCTGAATTATAGTTCTGAATTCATAAACCAAACGTATATTAAAAGCTTTGTTAGAGACCTAGAGTGACCCTATTCTCACCATCTCTTGATTCTCAAAACATTATTCTTTTCTCAAGCTTTCTCAATCGTTTTGTACTACTTCATTTCTATGTACCAAAAATCTAAACAAAATAAACGTAAATTTTACATAAATTCATGTATATATTTATGTTTGTACACTATATTTCGTTCTACATTAGATAAAACAACAAATTGAACCTGATCAAACCTGATCAAACCATTTTTATATTCAGGTCTTGTTAATTTTACCGATTTAAATTTTTAATTCTAATTTTATATTACAGTTAAAAATTCTCATAAAAAATCATTATTTAATTTAT
>NW_010385718.1:0-923 GCF_000414095.1 Morus notabilis
GAGAGATGATAGCCGCTGAAATGAATTATGCAATGGCAAAGGCGAACTATGCTAGTACCTATAAGTTCCCTTTTAATCCGTATTTAGGTGCAATTTGTTTTGCAAGTTTAAAATTATGTGGGTTTAAATGTAAGTGACTTTTTATAATTTAAATTGACGTTCGATAGTGTAAAGTTTAAACAGAAAATAAAATTTAAATAAGTGTTTAATTATATTATTAGAACTATGAGTTTTTACAAAATGTGAGTGATAATAATTAGTGAAAACCTTTGAGTTAGATTTGTGAATAATATTTTGGGTTAGAACCTAAAGAATTTTGGAGGGGTGCAAAGTTCTGTAAGATCATCTTTAATGCAAATGTAAATGCTATTTGTGTATTTAACGTCAAAAAGTATAATGTGATATGTATTTTCATTTTTACTCCAAAGCGTAATGTTATTTGAAATGTTAAATCTACTTTTTCTCATAAGTATTAAGCTTTGAAAGTTATAAAATAAAATTTTATTTTTAAAATAATTAGAGAATGCTAAGTTACGATGATTGCATAAAAAAGTAAACATTTCAACTAATATCAATCAAATGCTAAATTTCTCATATGCTATACTTAGTGAGAAATTTACCACAAAGTATATCATATGAGAAATTTAACACAACAAATAACACTGTATTATTAGAGAGTATTTTTTACACTCAAATACTAAATTTACAATTGACATATTAATTATAATATTACATTAAAGATGCTCTAAAACCCTCAATTTTAGGTTGAAGTTGACCCAAAAGCCAAAATCAATATACAACCAAACGCTCATTTCAATTGCCTTCTAGATTCAAACTCATGAAATCCTTCCAAACAAGCAAACACTAAGGGGGTGTTTGGTATGCGGGAATCAGTAGGAATCATATTCTCAGGAAAGTGATGG
>NW_010385719.1:0-923 GCF_000414095.1 Morus notabilis
TGGGTTTAAATTAAAGAACTTAAACTAAAATTTTAAATTTTGTGAAAAAATAGTTTTATTGCTAATATTGAAAAAGACTAAAAAATTATCTCAACCTATTTTGATGTAGTAAAATTGAGGGGAAAGAAAACAAATATCTCCTTAAAGTGTATGAGTTTAGATTTTTATCATTTATTCTTAATTAATATCTTTTTAGTTAAATAACTACCTTAATAAAAAAAAGTATTAATTAAGAATAAAATATAAAAATCAAGATTCAGAGGTAAGTTCAATAATTTCCTCAAAAACAATTAATCCTTCTGTTAGACGAATAAAACATGTTTGATAAATCCACCCTGAAATAGGAATATGGACATTTGGAGACGTGACTGACTGAAATAAAATATTAGTCCTTATGGTGTTCAAATTGTTTTTGCTGTTTATTGTTTTTGGTTTATTATGTAGTTTCTTTCTATGTTCAAGATGTAATCTCATTTTTTCAATATAAGTGGGAAATTTTATCACAGGAAAATAGAACTAGGTCTAAAACGTTTTAAATGTTGGGACCAGACTAATATTTGGTACAGAATTCAGGGAAATTTTGTTTATATTAATGCCAAAAGAAATTACAAAATTTATTCGTTCAGAAAACAAATTGCTATAAAAACGAATGTTGTTTACTTCCTGTTTGTCGTATTTCACAAAACGACGTGTGTCGTTTTGTTTCTCAAAAAAACGACATTTTCGTTTCTTAACTGAACATTGTGCTACAAGTAACGAGAAATCGTTTATATCATCTTGTAATGCTTTCGACCGAATCAACACGGCATGTCGTTATTTAGAAGCTCGTGACTGTGGTTTATTTGACACGACAATGCATCTCGGTGTCTCCGGTTTGCACAGTAAACGGCATGTCGTCATTTAGAAGTCCGAGACTTTGTGGG
>NW_010385720.1:0-923 GCF_000414095.1 Morus notabilis
TAGAGAGTGCCAATAATTTAAACCCACGTCACATATACGTATATTCTAACGTTGTACACGTAAATTTTAAATTAACATTGTCGAACGTGCTAGTATTCAAGGAGACAAGATTATGTCTACGTAACATTATATTTAGATCGTGCGAAAATATCTTCCAATATGGCCGTACACCAATGGATAAACATATTTTTTGAAACTTTCTTCTAGAAAAAGAAAAATGAGTCAGCTCATCTACTAGCTTTATTAAGGTTTCGAGAAAGCTGAGGAAAATGAGTCAGCTGTTTTAGGGAGAAGAGAAATAATTAGATAAGATAGGCGAAATAACACGTGTGGCCTACGTGGCTAAGTGTTTGTGCGACACGTTTGCGGCGTTTCAATGCGCCTTTTGTCTTTAGTTTAATGTTTTCTTAGCCTTTCATGCGACGAAATAATGTTTCCTTTTGGGGAAGCAAGATTGCATTAATCTCGTAAATCACAAAAGTAGGAGATGAGTGTCTTAATTATGCGTGGCTTTCAGCTTAGTTGACACGTTAGTCTCTCTGATTTTGATGAATGAGTAACAAGAAAACAAAGAAATGGTTAGTTGATACCTACGTAGAAACGAGATCCTTATGGTTCGTTGATATACCTATGTAGAAACGATATCATTTTGGTGTATTATTCAATGATTCGAAACATCTTTCTGTGATGATAAGTGGTTCTACACAAATCATAAGTATACATCTTTTTCTCTGTTTTATTTGTGCTTTTATTTTTAAAACTTTTTACTAGTAATAAGGAAGCGGCAAGCGGAGTGATGAAGCCTAATAACTTAGTTGGTGATGAAAAAGAGAGTGACGGAAAAATGTATGCGAATCAGGAGTGTAATGGATACATATCCTATTTAAATAGAGATTTTGATTTTTAAGTGTTTTTTTTTTTTT
>NW_010385721.1:0-923 GCF_000414095.1 Morus notabilis
ATATATATATCACCCCAAACAAATGAACAAGTCACAAGAACTACACACAATTTCAAGGGGAAAAAAATCAATCAGGAAGACTTCCCTCCCGAAATCAAAGATAAACTGAAGACGAAAGAGTTTCACAGATCAGAACCCAAAATGTCTCTGGTCAAAGAAATCCCAACCAGATATGATCTGTGTATTCTTGTTTTCATCAATGGGGCCTTTACCCCAACGAGGTCGTTGAGGCCATCTTTGTCGGAATCTTTACTCGTGCTTACCGTCGATCTTTCAACAACACTTGACTCCTTATTTTCAGTAATGAACTGAAGGCCCTGAATCATTTCCACGATATCATGTCATTAAGAGATCGAGATGTCGTGTTATGAAAAAGAATGAGGCTCCAAATACCTTGAGTGATTTCTCCTCAAATTTTATTGCTGAATGCTTTGCTAGCTTTGCAGAGGCATCCTACCCGCATTAAAAAACGTAAAATAAAAAACACCATAAATAAAATAAAATAAAAAAACACCATAAATAACCCAAAGGCATTATTAGTCTATGGTTGTCCATTTAGAATTGCATGTACACTACAAAGAAACCTTGTAAGGCCCATTTTTTACGCCAATTAAAACTCACCTGAAAGGGTTTAGCATCCAGACCATCTTTAGATCCTTCAGCCACTTGGCAGAGATACCAAAGACCTGAGTTAGTCATATCCTGTATGGTGTTGAAAAACGAATTTGGAAAAGAAATAAATCAATAAAAACACATCATGTAAATAAAAAGTCCAAAATAACTAGACTTGATTGCATGACCAGAACAGAAGAATAACCTGTTTGCTCTCAAGAAGCTCAATTTTTCCTTCCTGTGCAATTTAGTAGAAAAATAATTGCATTAAAAGTTTGAATTTGAGAAAATGAGTATGAGGGAAAAAAAAA
>NW_010385722.1:0-923 GCF_000414095.1 Morus notabilis
TTTTTAAGAATAGAAAAAATATTGTTCATTAATTTGAGTTTGAGTTTATAAACTCGAGTTGAAAGGGAAATTTGAACTTGAGTTTAGCTCTAAACTCAAGTTCAAACTCAAATTTTATAAAAGAATATAAACTTAAATAAAGTTATAATTAAAGTTTAAATTTTTTCTAAGTTTCAACCTAAAAAAAACAACCTTTAAAATTGCAAGTTTGAACTAATTGCCCAAGCCTATACTTTAGGCTCAAAAGTGCCATGCCCAAAGTACTTTTTATATTTTTAAAATGCCCTCTTAAAGGTTTGGGACAGTCGGCACGCTATTTTCACCGAATTTACCGGCTGGCTGAAAATTCTCATTTGGGCTGCCAGACTAGGCCAGACCACTTGAACTTTCAGTTCTGATTGATTCATTACGACATCAATGATTGTTTCAAATAAGATATATGATCATGGCCAACGTATGTAATTCGACTTCGTATGAATGATAATCAACTAATGGCATTAAATAATCTAGCAGTCTCGTTTGGCATAAAGTAATGTTTATATTTTCTTTTCATGTTAATATAATTTAAGAGAAAAGAAATGTATCGAGAGTGCCAACTGGTTCAATTGGTAATTTTCTAATTTTACGTTGTACAAGAACAACTCTAGAATGAGAGATGATTGACTCCTGATCATGTAAACATAGTGACAAGAAATGAACCTGGTTGATATGGTCTCGTGGTTTATTTTAAGAGAGAAACGGACAAAACGTTTCGTCTAAACAAAAATAGATTTTTCCTTAATATATGGTAAGAGTACTGATGTTGGTCTAGTTTGACAAGGATTCTAACTTAGCTCACTCCAAGTCACAATCGTTACAATTGGCATGTTGATATACTGTCATTTTAAGTTAAGTGGACGTTTAGTTCATAAATTCAGAATTAT
>NW_010385723.1:0-923 GCF_000414095.1 Morus notabilis
AGAAAATGCAAATTTTTTAGGTATTTTCTTACTGATTTTCTCGGAAAATTTGGGGCATAGTTTTGAGAGAAATTGTTCGTTGAAATTCTCCATGTAATTGACTTGTTAATTGGTTAAGTGCAAAATCGAATTCCTCCGGGGAGTTCGCAGAGACGTAGGCGTAATTTCGCCAAACTCCGATATCAAATTCCTTTGTGTTCGTTGTGTTTTGATTATTGTTCTTGATCTTATCTTTGGAATTAGGTTGGATAATTTTCAACAGTGGTATCAGAGCCAGTTCAAGGCAAACAATTTTGGACGTTGATCAAGATCAAGAACGCTGGAGATTGAGGTAGCTTCTAAAGCAAAAGAGGATCCTCTGAATTTCAACGATTTCGAGAATATACCTCTAAGTACACAATCATTAGAGGTAGTTACTTTTATCGAGGAATTGCTCCAAGGCCATCATTGATCCTATCCAATTTAGAGGCATGAGGAATCTAAAAGTAGAGATCGACAAGTTTGATGGGTCCGGTGACTTTCGCATCTGCAGAAGGAAAATCAAGGGACTCCTCGCGCAACAAAAACTCCTAAAGGCATAAGAAAGCTCACCAAGCGGCCAGAAGATTTCTCAAAAGATCAAATACAAGAACTCATCGAGAGAGCTGTAGGTACAATCATTCTACATTTGTCTGATGCCATTACAAGAATGATTGACAAGAAAGATACTCCGGCCAAAATCTGAAATAAACTTGAAGAACTTTTTCAAAAGAAGTCCCTGACAAATAAGATTTTCTTGAAAGAAAGACTTTTCAAGTTCAAAATGAGCACTTCAAGGACTTTGGATCAAAACTTTGATGATTTCCTGCGAATGAACATAGAATTGGCCAATTCATGGGAGAATGAGGCACTTAGTGATGAAAATCAGTCCATCATTTTGTTAA
>NW_010385724.1:0-923 GCF_000414095.1 Morus notabilis
CATAGTCTTTAAACAAAAACCATTAGTTATTTATTTTTTAACAGTTCCGTTAAGTACCCGCGAAAACGCTGTTATTCGACGTGCATCGAGTCAAAACGGTAATGGTTCAGACGTCGTTTGCGTGTTCTTTTAGTCCTCCATTCCTCTTCCTTTTACGCGGTAACCACATCAACGACGTGACGTCGAATGGGTAAAAAGGTTCCTTAATTCATTTCTTCTCTCCTCTGCTTTCTTTCACCGCAATCCAATTTCAATCTCCCTCAGGCCTCAACAGCATCTTCCTTCCCTTCATTTCGCACGGACTGCGCTCAATTCCCGATGTATCGCCAGTCATCGTCGCCGTCTCCTCATCCGATGTACGCGCCGCCGCCTCCACCGTCGTCTCTCTACCCGAAGATCGGCCAGTCCGGCCATACTCCCGTCCCTCAAGCAGGCCGTCCCTTTCCCCATCACCATCACCATCACCAGCCCCCGCCTCCCTCCTCTTCTTCTTCTTCTTCTTCTTCTTGTAAGTCTCGAAGATCAAAGACATGAATTTTGAAGCGAATTTGATATTTGACCTGTTTTTTGGCCAGCAAAATGAAAATTAGGGTTTTCCTTACTTCATTTTTGATTGATTTGGCATTGATCGTTGAGATTTTGGTTTCATTTTGTAGTGATTTTTTGTGCTTGAAATCGAATAAAAGTTTGTTCGTTTTTGGAATTGCAGCAGGATCGGGCATACGAGTGACTGTAAAGCCAGAGTTCCGGATCACTCCTCCGGTAAGGTTTCTTATTTTTTTGATTCCGTTACTGTATTAGCGTAGTAGAGATCATGGCGCTTTCGAATCCACTACAAGTTCAAGTTTTTGTGTCTTTGTCGTTATCTATAATCGACGGTTTTTTTTTTTTTTTTTTTTTTTTTTTTTTTTTTTTTTTTTTTT
>NW_010385725.1:0-924 GCF_000414095.1 Morus notabilis
AAAAAAAAAAAAAAATTTAAGAGACATTTCATAACATGCCTGTTGTACAGGGGTAATCGTATAATTTGTACTATCATAAAGGATTCAGCTTACCATAAGTGTTACAATTTTAAGGAATTTGGCTTTGTTGCATATACTACTGGTATTAAATGCTGGCATCTATCATTTGAGAAAAAAAAAATGTTGGAATCTGCAAGCTGTGTATCCTTGGCAGGAAAAAATAATTTGTTAATTTGATAAGTTTCCCCCAAAGAAAAAAATGATAAATTAAAATCCAATGTTAATATTAAAAAATATCCGCGTTTGTTATTATTATTGTAATTACTGCCGTTACTTTCTAGGCATGACATACTATTTTTTTAAAATACTCTTTCATAATCATAATAACATTTATTTTCACTTAAAAGCATCAATATTTATTTTGGTTACCGTAAAAAATATATTTATTAAGTTCAAAAAAAAAAATTTATTCTGTTACGAAATGAACTTTTATCCACCGAGTCGCTAGAAAAACTGCAACATAGTATTGTTCTTTGGTTATTGTGCGTAACGCACTATAATATATCTGGAATGGTAGTCCGGTAGGCCAATATTGCCTGATCAGTCATGCAGTTGTTATGGGCCGTTGGATCAGAACTGAAGGACCAGATTTATGTAAGGGCATGCTAAGAAATATCATACTTTCTAGATGGCCATGGGCTATTAAAAAGTATTGTTAAAAAATGTAGGGTCTAGTAATAAATGGAAATAAAAAATGATAGGAAAATAATAATAAATGATTAAAATGATAAAGTAGAATGACAAATGGCATTGGCATCGTTCTCGTCCACTACTCAGGGGCTGGGGCCTTTATTTCGGCGAGAAAAAGTTGGATTTAAGCGAAAGGTCTGGCAAAAAAAAAAAAAAAAAAAAAAAAAGCCAGAT
>NW_010385726.1:0-924 GCF_000414095.1 Morus notabilis
TAAAAAACAATCACATCTATCTTTTTAATAATAATTCGAGATCTCATTTATTTTACTAATTTTAATTTTATTATAATTAAAAGTTTTAAAAAACAGTTATCTTTAACTTTTTTTTTACTGTTAAAAGCTCTCACATAAAATTAAAAATTTGATTCGGCGAACTAAACGAAACTTGAGTTGTGTGAAAAAAATACTGTAATAAAAAAATTAAATTTGATTTTTTATGAGAAAAAACACAATAAAAATATGACTTAAGTCATAAAATAAATGAGTCATAATTTTAAGGGAAAATTTCATATTGATACCCTGTGTGTGTAATTAACTTTTAGTACCTTGTGTTTTTAATAATTTTAAATTAATATCTGAACGTTTTTAAAAATTATTTTTTAGTATTTTAAGGTCATTTTTTAGGATGTAAAATGTTAAATTTACCATTCTCATTACTTTACAAAAAAACTAATAAATTTAGAAAAAATTATGAAAAAAACATTTTAATTTAAAGCATTGTTTTTCTTTTTTTAAAAAAATTTCAAAAAATTTCAAAATTTATTATTATTTTTTTGGCTAATTAATGAGAATGAAAAATTTGACATTTGACATTCTAAAAAATGACTTTAAAGTATTAAAAATGATTTTCTAAAATGTCGAAGTACTAATTTAAAATTATTAAAAATATAATGTATTAAAAGACAATTATGTTTTAACATAGAGTACCAATATAAATTTTCCCTAATTTTAATTATGCTACAATGTTTTTCTCTTACAAAGAATTTAAATTTAAAAATTTCTCATCAATGGTTCTCTCAAAAAGTTTTTACTAATGAATAAGAATCATTAACTTAAAAGCTTGAACCAAACAGATTTTAGGTTAATTTTTAAGAAGAAAAATGGTATTTATCCACATAGGAATAAAATCCTAGCACT
>NW_010385727.1:0-924 GCF_000414095.1 Morus notabilis
TTTTTTTTTTTTCCTGTTTGGAGTTAGCATTGGTCGAGGACGGGGTCCAACAGAACTTTGGAAAGTTTCCTCATCTCTACATGTTTTTTTCTAGAGAAAGAAAAGTTGTGGCGTTGTGGCCTTTTCTTTTGTTGTGCGTTTTGTTTATTGTTGACTCGAGGAGGAAACAGATGAGTTTCTTGCAAAATCTTATTTGTACTTATTTACAAGCTTATGTATATTTGCTACAACATAATGAACTCTAAGTTATAGATGGTTTACAATTTGTTTCAAGGACATGTAAGTACCAATTACACCAACAAAAGACCCCGTCACCACAATTCCCATGATCATTGTCAATTCAAACCCGAAACTCCGAGCAGCTTTGTTAATCTTAAGGTAGAACAAGCAGGGCAACAGCATTGACACGGTAACACTCAGAAACGCGCCGATGAATGCCATTACGTAGCCAAAAAAGGGGACGATTAGAGCCACAATTACAGTGCTGAACACAATTAGTGTTCTAATTAGGATGCTAACACATCGGTTAATGTTGCGGAAAGGGTACGTGTCCTCAATGGCAGTGACAATAGGAGCAATTATAACTGCATACTTGGTAAGAGGATTGATTAGTGTGGTGTAAATTGCTATCTTACTACTGATTTTTCCTATAGGAAGATTTAATGTCACTTGAGACTTGAGGTAATCTCCAAACATCAAGTAGCCTAGGACGGCCATTGATCCATAGTTGATTGTGCTTGTGATAAAGCATACCACTAGTACCTGAAGTGAGGAACAAAACAGAAATGACTAAGGTCATAAAATATCCCAAATTATGAGAATTTTCAGATTAAAAAAATACAAAACATTATTTAATCTAAGACCATAAAGAGTAAAATTATTAGACACCGCCATGATAAAGAGATTTCTTTCTCTTTTTTTTTT
>NW_010385728.1:0-924 GCF_000414095.1 Morus notabilis
CAAAAATCACAAGAAAGTGACACTGACAACCAAAAGAGCAAGCTCGGTAGCTTTGTGCCAATTGAGTCGAGTAGCCCAACAAGCTCATTGGCACAACACGAAAAATTTTAGACCAGACACGGCACGGTACCAAATTATGATGGGTTAGGATAAGAACGACATGAGGTGATGGGTCGTGTCGAACTCATAGCTTTAACCATTATAGATCTGACATGATACGGCATGAAGATAAGCATGAGCATGACACGATTGACATCTCTATTTAAGCACACCCAAAGGCTTCATCATCTCTGCAGCTATACTTGGGGACACGAGGACAAATTCCCTTAATTCCAGCCCTTGATCAAATTCACAAAAGCCCAAGACAGCATCGTCAACAACAGAACCAAGCATTATTATTATTTTGACAATCAACATAAATGGAGGCATCATCAACAACATGGCTTTTGAACCACTTCAACCGCCGCAAAATTTGTTTTCTAAATTACCTCATATATGGTATCGGAAAAGTGGGGTTTTTATGTCCTGATTCTCTTAGGGAGTGGTTCCTTGCTTTCTTCTTGATCTGATTCAGAATGATTAGGGAGTGATTCCTTGCTTTCTTCTTGATCTGATTCAGAATGAATACTTTCATCTTTGCTCGATTCAGACTCTCCATCATCGTTGTTAGTTTGTTCTACAAAACCAAATCTCTCTGCCTCTTGAGTATATAAGAAGTGAACCCCGCACTTGTTGAGTTTTGCAAATCCCTTACTTTCTTCAGACAAATCAAAGGAGAAAGTTGCTGTAGCATTATTCCCATTTGCATCAAATGTTTCTTCGTCTGCTTTGAGGTACTCACTCCATTCTTCAGAAAAATAGTCAAAATCAAGTGTGGCGGCACGGGGGAACTTATTCCCATTTGCATCAAGTTTCCCATTGTCC
>NW_010385729.1:0-924 GCF_000414095.1 Morus notabilis
TATAACACAACTAACTGATTATCAGTGTACTTGAAATGGCTGCATTGCCAGGTGTGCAGTTGATCTTCTTAACCTCAAAGTGCTTAAAATTTTAAAAGGAGATTTTGATTCGTGCGCTAATAGTATCCACATATTGTTAATTATAAATTTCATAACATTGTAATTAAGAATTTTCCTCTTATTGGGTCATCCCGAGAAACAATACCCGAATGCACATTAGATTTTTTAGGGCTATTGCCTTCTTTTCTCAGAGTCAAGAAGATATATTGCCCGTTTGTTTGGCAGTACTGAAGCACAGTTTAATTTCTTTATATATATATATATACATATATATATATTTATAGTGCTCTTTTTTTAAAGGATTTTTTTTATATATATGGTGTTTGATCTTATATAAATTTTGCTTTTCTGTTGAAATTTCCGTTCAAATCTATAATTACTAAAATGGGCTAGTAGAATTGATGTGTAATCGATTAAAAAAAAAAAAGAAAGGGCAAAAAAGGATATCCATCTTTAAATTTAATCGGCCAACTTCCATATGCTATCGACAATCCGTCGTAAGTAATGGGAATTTTGCAATATCGATAGCATATAAAATGAAAAATATCAACCGTTTAACTATAAACTAATGGGATATCAAGGGGGCATGTGCATGACATTTTCTAGTTTTATGCAACACAATAAAAGTACAATTAAAAATTAAAAATGCATTACCACATATTTATATATATCAAGTGATCCTAGATTGGAGGGAGCAAGAAATCACAATGGAATTGACCGAATACTCGTTGAATCGAGACACACGAATTTTGGATCCAATTCTTCGTTATTAATATTTTCTTGTGATGGAATGTTAATGATAACGGTCAGTTGAGCTTTTAAGAGAATTATTTCCAGCTTAGTCACTTGTTAGTTTTTTTTTTT
>NW_010385730.1:0-925 GCF_000414095.1 Morus notabilis
AAAAATAGTTATAATCACATAATTATACTCCATAAACCAAACGTCTTCTAATTTGAAACGAGTCAAACGACTTTATTAGTTGTTTTATTGTTGTTAACTATTTTTTTTTATCATCACGATTACACACACTCGTACACTAACTCAACAAGATGTTTGGTAACCGATACTTTTGGTAAACAGATTTTCATAGCTCAATCATCGTCAACAATAATAGTTTGTCGCAAGCAAAAAGAAACTAGTGCTACGTAGGACCTAAAATCATTTGTCACATGAATCATGACTAATAGTTTATTAGTAAGGCACATATCCTTATCCATGCTAATATTCACCCAGAATCCAAACACCTTCCTTAGATTCTTTTTTTTTTTCTTTTTTTTATAAGGAGAGGACCATGGTGGGCCCCACTTTTACGTTAAATGAGACACATCAGCGAGTAGGTGTCACATTACTGGGAGAGAAACAACAGAAAAACGACGCCGTTGAAGCGTCGGCGGAATTGACCTCACAAAAGGTTAAAAATTGAAAAATATTTCAGACTTTCGGCGGGACGATGATGGCATAGGTTGAACCCGTGAATTCGTCATCCTCGCAATGCCGCTTTATTTTGGGAAATTTTCATTTTAATCCTCGATTATGGTGCTTTTAACACTTTATCCCCTAGACTAGAAAAGTATTTGGCATATTGCTCCCTGCATTTTGCATTCTTGTGCAGTATGAACCATTTACTTTGCTTTATGCTCACTTCGGTTATATTTGTTGTATTTAGCACATAAGCAGCCACTGGATATTGAACAAGATAACCACACTGGGATACTCACGAAGAAGCAAAAATGCATCCGTCTACACTATCTTTTGCAACTAGATGAAAAATATTAGTATGTATCAGCAAAAATATGGTTATTTTATAAATTTTGGAAAAAAAAAA
>NW_010385731.1:0-925 GCF_000414095.1 Morus notabilis
AATAGAAAGGAAAATAAGTCAAACTTTGTAAAGTAAACATGTTGCGGATTCTAATTATTTGGAGAATATATTTGGTGATGTTACAAGTTTGCAAAAATGTTTATACGAAATCTTTTTCTTTTTCACCTTTTTATTAGATAGTTGAAGGAACAAAAATCAAATAAAAATGAATAAAATAAAATAAAATAAAAAGGCTGAAGTTGATACTAAGAGAAAGGTCAACATCTTTCATCTCAAGTTTGGTTCGAGATAATTACTCGGACTCCAAAAAGCATATCTTTAAGCTATAGCCTATGGCCTATGGGCCAGAAAACAAGTTGACTGAATTATTAACCGTTCATGATGAGGAATAAGAGAAAATGCAAGTCATATATATATATATATATATATATACATGTACATACATACATATACACACACATATATGTATATTACCGACAAATCTTATCAAAAGAAAATGATGCTATTCAAGATAATCCTCAGAAGATTTGAAAAACAAAGTTTGGTTCTTTTTTTGTCAAATGGACATGATGTTTGTGCGTAAAAACTAGATAAGGCAAGCAAATAGTGAAATCACAATCACGTATATATCCCTCTGATTCTTGAAGGGAATGGATGCTTATTAATTATCGTATACGAAAGTACATTCCAAAAGGATAGAAGATCCTTAATTATTTGCTCTTCGAGCATTTTCTTTTATGAATCCTCTTTCTGTACTTATACAACCTTGTCTCTAATTTAGGGGCACATATATTTTACATAATCCAATTTGAATCATTTTTTAATTTTTTTAATAGGCAAAATTTTTTATTAAGAAATAAAAAAAAGTTCATACACATACAAATTTTTAAAGATAAAAAATTGAAAAGAAACCGCCACCTACTAAAATTAAACAAAAATAAAAGTAAGTCGGTAAAAAAAAAAA
>NW_010385732.1:0-924 GCF_000414095.1 Morus notabilis
TTATTAAATTATTATTTTCTTCATCAACATCCAAATAAAAAATTTAAAAATATAAAAATAATTTATGAATAAGATTTTTTTTTTCTCCTAATTTAATTTTCAATACCAAACAAATAAAAATAAACTCATTTTTTTTCTATCTTTTCATTTCAAACAACATAAAATAAAATTAATTTTTTTTTATTATTACTATTTTTCATCACTTCTTTATTTCATTTCTGTCTTATTTTCTTTCATTCTGCCCAACATTGCAAGCAATTTAAATGGATGGTCCTTTTCTTTCCCATTTCCATATTTCAGCTTCTCTGAAAGAGAAAATAATCAAGTGAGGGTGGTCTCATTTTGTTGGTGTGGAGCTCTACATCTGATCCCTCGTCTTGGACTCTGTGAAGATATGCGATGCTGATTTTGTACGTTGAGGATGCTAGTACTTGATAATGGCTCAGCTGCATGAAAAAAAAAAAAAAAAAAAAGGTGAAGATTGGCAATGGCTAATTTGAACAGATTCCTCAACTAGTTTTGGACTTTCCCATTGCAGCTTAAAAAGAATAAAAATAAAAATAAAATAAAATAAAATAAAGAAAGAAAACTAGTTTTGGACTTTCCCAAGATGGTTAATTTAGGTTCTCTAATCAATCTATTAAAAGATACACTTAACGAGTTAAGCTCAAACATTAAATATGGTCACATGCAATTTAAGTGAATAAGCGCCTAACATGAAAGTGGTCTGGTTTTCGGCATTTTTGAACAAGAGTAAAAATGAGTCTAAACTCACCTAATCAAACGATGAGAAGGTCAGTTAGCACTTAGCACTATTATGCTTCAAAACACAAATAACATATAAAAGCCTAAAAAGTTGATCCCCTTTACAAAGCTTATGGTAAGAAATTTTATACACACACACATATATATATATATATATAT
>NW_010385733.1:0-922 GCF_000414095.1 Morus notabilis
TCTCTTCTTTTTCCTCAATGAACACTTCCAAATGTGTGATATACGAATGGTATGTGTATGAAGTTTCCAAAAAAAACGCTTGTATTTTAATTTCTTTTGGAAATAAAAACAGAATTAGTAAATGTAAAATTATAAATCATGATGCCTTCTTCCGAGGCCATATTCTCACTTGGTCAAGCCTATGCATTGTCGTTTTTTGTCAGGCTCCACACAATGTCGTTTTGGAGAACAGGCCTTTCACAAACAAGAAACATCTCCATTTGAGACGTACATTTTTTTATTTTAACATGAAAAGATATATACTACAAAGCCATGAAAGTTAAGACTTTATTCATATGCTATAATTAGTCCAGCTAATGTAATTTCACAAAGATCAGAGAAATCAACAAAATATTGACATCAAACGACAAACTCTAGACCATGTATCAATTATCATCTATGAACGAAAAATAACTAAAAGTTAAATAAAAAGAAAATAACTTTCATTTTCACTATCTATAAATTTAAGGATATAAGATACTCCATAACTCATGAGCCAATCCCAAAAATACTCTCCCTAAACTAGCACTTCAGTTCTATGCGTTAATTAAGTACTTGAATCCTAAACTAAGAAGCCTGACTTAAGGTAAATCACTTGAGCTGAGAATCATGTTAAGGTTACCGGCCAAGAAGTGATGACCTGTAGAATTCACCGGGTTCACGAAATCTCGATAGATTTTCGGCATCTTTCGTCATTTCATCCCTTAACAGTTGAAGAAAGGTCAGTGATGAGAAATTTTCTAAACATGCAAATGAACAGACTTGCATACCCACTTCACTAATAAAGAAAATGTATCAATCCTTGCCATGAGTACTTTATGTGGCATTTTTGTGTAGATATGTGCTTTGTCGTTTTTGTAAAGATTCCACATATTATCATTTT
>NW_010385734.1:0-925 GCF_000414095.1 Morus notabilis
ATCAATTAAATTTATAAACCTCTTGCCTAATTATATATAAATCAACAGTTTGTATTATTTATAAAATACTTTTTATTAGTGCTACTTAAAAAAATTCATGATCTGTAAATATTTTCTCGCGCCATACTGCAGTACTGGAATTGTCGTATAAATACTTGTGTCTATCTTCTCAACTGGACAAATAAGAAATACGTAAACGGTCACTCCTTGACTCCTATCGTGAAGCAACTGGAATCTTGTGTCTTTTCTTAATTATCCAAAAGATTACGACTGATAGATTGATCATATATAGAACCCCTCTGAGTTGATCAACTGACATCGGAATAAAAAATTTTATCTCTCCAAAAATTTGAAATTTAAAGAGGGGTCAATTAATTCAATTGTGTTTGTCGAAGCATAATAATTTACAGTCATCAGAAAGTTAAAGCATGTTTGACCAATTCTTGTGTTCCTATTAAACCAATCCTTGGCAAGCAACTAGTGGAAAATTTAGCTCCTTTTAATTATCCAAATTGTCAAGCATAAAGGGGCACAATAAAACTTTGGCTTATCCCATTTGTTTATTGTTTACCCAATGCAAACGCTTAGTCAACAACAAAACTAATTAATTAAGTTAATATTTCGTCCTCGCTGTGTGTGAAGATCACCCATCCCCACTGAGTACTGACTAATTGTAATTTTGCTCTATTTTCTGTTTGAATGTATTTGGAATATATAAACTATGCCATGTATGTCGACAAAAACAGTGACGGAATTAAGATTTATTCGTAGTGGTTTAATTTTTTTTAAATATTTTATTTTGTAAAATCTAAACGGTTGACCAATAAAATATATATAACTATTAATTTAAGAGAGCCAACTCTAATTTATACACATGCTTATTATATTAAAATTAAAATCATTATATTTACAAAAAAAAAAAAAA
>NW_010385735.1:0-926 GCF_000414095.1 Morus notabilis
AAATATTAACTTGAATTAGTAAGTTTTAGCTATCAGCTTTATCAAGACTCACACCAGAGAGAGACAGAGACAGAGAAAGAGAGAGAGAGAAGGAAAGCTTGAAGGAAACTAGAGAGGAAAGAAGAAAGAGCTTCTGAAGTTGAAAATGGAGTCTCCCCATTTTTTCAAGGTTCTTAGGAAACTCTCGGGGAAAAGAAGCATCAACTCATCTTTGAAGCTTTTTAATGAAGAACATAGAGTACTTAAGACGTGTATTTTGATTTTGTGTTGAATGGATCTTTGTATATGTACTGCAAACAACTAGTCATTTTACTGTTTTCTGGTTGATAGCCAACCAACCCAAAATTGCTGGATCTGACAAGGCCAAAAATTGCTTTCATGTCGTTTTTGAATATAATCTGCCCTCCCAAAGTTCTTGATGTGTGTTCCTGGGTTAGAATGTATTGTAAATAAGATCGTACATATTATGTAGATATAAATAAATATAAATGTACATATAGCGCACACTAATATAATAAACCAGAGAAAATGAAATATTAAGCATACAATACCTGTGTTTACCTTGGAAGATTAACGATGAATACTTAAATCATGAAACCGAAGGACAATCAATTTACAGAAACAATCTCATGAAATCGTATGGGGAAGATGTAATTGTCAAAACCGACGGCGGTCTAAATCATTAATGAGGGATGGTTACTCCATGTTACCAATCAGTATTGTATGAGCATACATCTATCTCTTGATTATTTTAGGCTACCTAAACTCCTTAATTTTTTTTTTTAAATTATCCTCATGTTTTCTTGCTTGGAGGCTTTTCTGATTGTATGTTAAGTTTGGATGCTTGTGGGTTACTTGTAAAATCTAAGAAGATGTTTATGAAATCTCAAAGGGTTGTGAAGTCTCAAAAGCTTGTAAAATCTAAG
>NW_010385736.1:0-926 GCF_000414095.1 Morus notabilis
TTCTAAAATGATTTTATTTTTTGTATAAAAATGAAAATGAAAATGTTTTCATTTTCAAGTAGGAATCATTTCTGAAAATGTGTTTGGTAGTTTTATTCAAAAATTATTTTCAGTCTAAAAAAAATTGAAACTGCGTTTGGTGGTTTCATTTTTATAAACATGTAATAGTTTTTAAAATATAATATATTAAACTCCTCCTCAGTTTGTCCCTTTTCAAAATTGTCGTTTCGTCAATTTATTGTCGTTTGTCCCCTTTCAAAATTGTCGTTTCATCAAGTTATTGTCGTTTTCTCCTGCGAACTCTTCTCCTTCAATGGATTTCTTCAAGTCCGTCTTCACTGACGAATCCTTGGAGCCCTCCGACTCCGACGAGCCTCAAAACGACGACGCTCCCGCCTACCGCAAGGATCTCGACGAGTTTGGCTCCGGCATGAGGATGGAAACGGCGGTGATCCGCAACGCCTCCTCATGCGCCGTCAAGGACCTCCCGGCATCGCTTGATATCAGCGCCACCGTCACTCAGGAGTCGCTCGAATCGGTCGGCCAAGCGATCGACGACATCAGAAGCTCCGTTTGGAAATCGACGGCCGAGATCATTTCTCAAGGCAAGCATTCGCTTTTGGCCGTCGCCGATGAAGACTCTGACGCTTTTGGCTGGCCGAGACAACTTGTTCCGAATAGTGTTGATCATGAGAAAAATGTTCAGATTTGGTGAGGTTCGAGGAAATAGTGAAGAGAAAATGAAAACAGGAAAAGAAAAACGACTCAAATTTGTTTTCAGAAATTGAGTGATTTTGTGAGAAAATGCCAAAAAGGTTTTCAGTTTTGTTTTTGGTTGAAGATTGCTGCAAACGCAATTCTAAACTTATTTCTATTTTTTTCTCTTCGAAAAATGTGAAAAACGTTTTCAGAATGGATTCCAAACA
>NW_010385737.1:0-926 GCF_000414095.1 Morus notabilis
CTCAAAATTGGACTGGACGCAACAACATGAGCAAGGCGGAGGACAAAATGGTTTCCAAGAAGCACAGCAGCCTAAAACATCAGAAATTTACCAAGCCGTTCCTTTTCACTGTCAGCATATTTAACAGAAATGGGCACCAGCTCCTGGCAGAAATTTGAAAATTTGACTCAGTTGATGTGACCAAAAGCAGCAAGAGGCAGATTATCGTCCAGATACAAAGCCAAATAATAACTCACCCCTGGAAAAATATGCTGATTGTTTAGAGCTGCAATAGCCCTGTCAGCCTCGAGTGTTGTTGAATATTTCACGAAACAGTTTCCTGTATAAGTAAGCGATACACATTTCATTTGGGGCAATAACCATATGCAATAGTAACACAATAATGGCAGCTATGAGCATGCTCTGGAAATATAAACCTGTATAAAAGAGAAGCACAAGCTCATTGTTTCCATGTTTGAATGGTGAGGAAACTAGCGTAAATGAGTCATCAAACTGACTGATGCTCTTATTAGTTCCACAAAGGGTCAGAAAAGAGAAAATAATACTAATCACAATCAAAATGTAGGAAACAAAAATACCTTGTTGTAGACCTGTTCTCTTATCCTTCAACATAACAACCTCAATGATATTTCCATATTGTTCAAACAAGGGGCGTATCTAACATAAAATAACATTACAGGCATTAACAGTTGTAAGAGCATATAGAACAGCAAGGGAAGAACATTTCAAGTACTAGATGTTGAGGGTGAGAGTGAGACTTGGAGTCCTGGACATGAACTTCATAAACAACAATTACACCAAGCACTGAGCTGCTTAATGAAACTGGTAACTTACATCTGGTTCAGTTGCTGTTCTAGGAACTTGAGAAACATAAAGTTTTGCATGATTGATGCTCTCTAAGTAATCTGAAACAAAACAAAATCAAC
>NW_010385738.1:0-429 GCF_000414095.1 Morus notabilis
ATAGATTTAAAAATATGGAATTCTCATAGAAATTGAACGAGTTATATATGGCTGAAATAGTACAAATAATCTAACCGTCAGCCTGTATAGAACCGATTACCCAGTCCTATATAAGAGCTAATTTTTTATCCATTGAAAAAACTATAATGAGAAAACTTGAAATTTCAATATAAATTTTTACAAGAAACAACCTTTTCTCAAATAATAAAATTATGGGACATTTGTGAATTAATAAGAAAAAGATCAAAGGACATGTGCTATATATACATTGTTTTGATGATATTTTTTGCTTAAAAAATTTTGACAAGGCATCTTAGGGAAGCACAAATTAAGGGTGTGGTTCTATTTTGCAACTACTACTATAATTAATTTAACTACAAGTAATTCTACAAAAAAAAAAAAAAAAAAAAAAAAAAAAAAAAAAAAAAA
>NW_010385739.1:0-926 GCF_000414095.1 Morus notabilis
CCTAATTTACTAGCCTATAAATGACCCTTCTAATTAGAATTGATAACTTAAAGAAATAAACTATGCACTTGATTGTAAAGCAAAGCCACCAGTCAACAAAGTCGTAATTCCATTAGTAAAGGAGTAAAAGAGAAAACTATCATTCGAATAGATGTATAAAAATAAAGAATGAACAAATTGGTGATAAAATCATAATATTATATCAACTACTAAGACAATGCTTCCGTTGAACATGTTTTCTAGGAATTTAAAGCCACAACCACCAATATAACGTGCTTGACTATCGAAGAATCAATTAAAAACCTTTAGCCCAAGATAATAAAACCATATATCAATAGTATAGCCTCACTCAATCATCATCTTATGAATATTCCTCTTCTTCCTCTCAAACAAAAACCATCAAAACATTTACCCTAACCCTCCAAAGAAATCTAAACCAAAACCAAACAAACAACAAGAAAGAACTATACGTCAAAAATCTTTATTTTTTCGTGGATGATTAGAAAACTCACAAAGACTCGAGAAGTAGTGGGATCTGATGGCTGGTTGTGGAAATCTCTTTGTGGTACTGGTTGTGGAATTCTCTTTGTGGTATTGTTGAACGTGAAAGAGAGGGAAGAGGGAGGGAGAATGAGGAATAGAGAGAGCGTAAAAATGTGGATAGAGAGAGGGAAATATTAGGCAACAAAGAGAAGAATAGCGTGAGGGTTTAAAAAAATAGAATTTTTATGGGTCAATACACATGAAAATCATGAGCAATTAATCCAAAACAAATTTGGCATTAACTTCAATATTAATTGGCTTAAAACTAGGTGATTTATGGGCTGGCAATTGGCATAGAGATGTAAACGTGTGAAGCAATAAGTTTATAAATATGTACTCATATAGGTATGTGTATTATATATATATATATATATATATATATA
>NW_010385740.1:0-927 GCF_000414095.1 Morus notabilis
TCTTCTTCTTCTTCTTCTTCTTCTTCACCGATGGCGGCCTATCTATCCCCATCTTCAATCTCCTCACATAAGCCGTGGCAATGCTGATCACAAAGAACGATTAAGGATCAAACATCCTAAGCTAAGCATTTCCCTAATATCAATCCAATTCGACTCTATTCTGTTAATCAATTCTCAAACTTGAGCTCAGAACTCAGGAAAATTTTACAAAACAACAGGAAAAAGAAACTCACCGAGTAAGGGAAAATTGTCATCGTTTGGCTTCATCGGAGGAATTGGAACCAGAAGAAGAAGAAGAAGAAGGTGGATTGTCGCCGCGAAAAGAGGGAAGAGGATTGGAGCCCTTGATGATCCAGCCGAGGGCGAAGAAGGAGAGACCGGCGAGAATGGCGGTGCCCCAGGCTTGGGAGTACCAACGGCTGTACTGCCGGATGGCGAACCTCCAATGCTCCCGGAGCGTCGCCGGGTCAGGATTCGCCGGGTCCGGAAGGTTCGGGTAGCGGATTTTTTGCCCTGAGAAACTCCCGTTGGCCTCGCTAGGTATCTTATTGAGAGACGACGACGACGAAGAAGAAGAAGGAAGGTTCTGCTTCTGGGGAAGATCGGGGTTTTGGGGCTTACTCATCTTTCCTTTGCAGAGAATCTAAAATCCTTTGCTTTCGAATGAATTGGGTCTTCAGGGTCAAATGAGTGTGTCTTGTGAAGAACCCCACTGCGTTTATATGCTTAATCTTATATACGATTACAGATTGACACGTGTCAAATAGTGCCACGTGGCCTCCTCGCGGGTTTTAAAGAAATTTTAAAAAAATTAATAAAGCGACTCGTATCTTTCAGTTTCCTCCCTGCTACTCATCAAAACAAAAATGGGATATTTAACCTAATGTTGGCAATATGGGTCACGGCATGATGACACGACTCGAAAAT
>NW_010385741.1:0-926 GCF_000414095.1 Morus notabilis
TGCATAAAATGCTATAAAAACAATTTATTTGCAATATATATATATATATGTATATATATATATATATCAAGGAACAATATTTGAACCACCCTTTGGTAATATGTGCTCGCGCGCGCATACATATAGTGATATACTGGCTGTCGCACTTAATTTGGTTAATATAATTTGAATCACGTGTACACTTTTCGAATAGGCTGTCTTCCACACAAATTTTGTCTGCAATCGAAAAGATTTTTTTTTACAATGTGGTAAAGGTCCTTAAAAAATCCTTCCAAAGATGCTTTGAAAGTTGAATACAAATGGTATAAGAACATATATAATAGACTTAGGCAACCATACCGAAAAAAGAAAAGAAAAAAAATCTGATCACCATATACGAGGAAATTGTTATCTTTCTTCTATTTTTGCTTTTCCTATAATTAGTACAAGCCACGTATTTATTATTCCTAGTACATGCATAGCATGTATTATTCGTAATATTATAAGATTTCTGTCTTTATTTCCCCCATCTATATATTAATTTAAAAGGTACAAATACAAAAATAAAAAATGAATTAAGGGAGGGAAATTTCTTAATTTTCTCAAATCTCAAATTTTTAACTACTATTATTTTTAAAAAATTTTTTTGGTGGCTACAGATTTGCCTTTTCCAGAGAACATACCAGTAGCAATTCTTCACAACATATTCATTAAAGGAGATCAGATGAGCTTTGAACTCACGGAGGACGACTTAGAAGCCTCCAAGTTATATCCTGATCACAAATACACATCAGTTGACAATTTGCTGGATATTTGCTTGGTTGATCCTCCCAAGCCTAAACTAGCTGCATTTGCATGAGTCTAGTTCTATTTGTTTATATGTGCGTCTATACATGACGCGAAAAACAAGAAAGTGTTTTTTGTTTTTCGCCAAAAAAAAAAAAAAA
>NW_010385742.1:0-925 GCF_000414095.1 Morus notabilis
TCGAACCATTTTTAATTTACGTGTATTTTTTGTGAGAGAAAATACTGTAATGAATCACGAATCATGATTCGAATCAGGGAACGAATCCCTCTACCAAATAACTTCCTTTTTTTTTCTTTTTGAGGTTAGAGTAATTTATTTATTTATTTATTAAACTTGCAACAATAATTTGTCTACTAATGTATAATGATGAAAAACCATAGCAAACAACCTTTTGTGTGGTAGAATGCATAATATTCAAAGCAATAATAACTTATTAAGTTGTGGCCCCATAGCAATAATCATATTAACTTCAATTGTTGTGGTTTTAAATGTTTTTCTTTTTATGCATTGTCATCAAATGTTTTCGTAAGATACATAAACTTAAAATTAAAAAAAAAAACTAAATAAAGAAAGATGAAAAACAACAAAAAATTAGTAGTAGGGGTTATTTCTTTTACAAAACTAAAATGTATAAATTTAATCAATATTAATTATTTTATTTTATATCATTGTCATCAATGATTATAATTGTTGCCAATTATCATAAAATATATAAGTATACGATATATTAATAAAAAATAGTTAGGGTTAATGTTATCAATGAAATATTTTTATCTTTTATCTTTTTCTAGTGCCCAACAAAAAAGTTAACCCGTTGTCAAAATGTCATTTTAGGCTCAAGTAACTCCAGGGATGAAAATGTCATTTCAGAAGCCTTGTAAATGGAGAAAGGAAAGAAACACAGAAAGTTAAAAAAATAAAAATAAAAATAAAAATAAAAGGAGACAAGTAATTGACTGCACGTGTGGTGCGCGGGACGAGGGGCTTATTCACCGGCTGCAGCCCGTGGTTCCCGGTCACCCGATATTTTAAAGACACTTTTTTTAAGTTTAATTCATAAATTAAAATTATGTGATTAAAATTATTTTTAATTTATGTATAT
>NW_010385743.1:0-927 GCF_000414095.1 Morus notabilis
AACAGTAACACAAGCCTCTCTTAAATAATGCAAGTACATAATAAACCATACAGAGTCTATAAAAGTCACCATGATAAGTACTATTACGGAAGCAAAAATACAACATCAAGTAAATTATAAATACATAAAATTACGAGGCACATGCACTACTTTAATAGTGACACCAAGTCAAAGCAAATTATCCTTTCTACATCACATATAACTAGTAACACATCAAGTGGAAATTACTGCGAGCATATTTCGTGTTCTTGACAAAACAATCACTGATATCAAAGGCCAAAAAATCAACTTCCGCATCTCAATGAAGCATGTCATCTAACACCAGCCAAAAGTCCGTACGCTGAACAATAATAAAAAATTTACTAAATGCACGTCCAACATCAAACCTCTGGAATTTACCCTTTTTTACAAGCCACAAAATCAAAAACTTTTCTATTCCAACTTGAAATGGTCGGCACAACAATAAACAATTATTTTAATATGACATTCACAAAGATAAAACATCAAGATCAAAAATTCCCAATCCAGAATCAACTAAAGATAAGTATACAAACTAACGTAGAAAAGAGATTGAGAATAAGGTTTTTCTCATTCAATTGTAGTTGTAGGTTACAGCAATATATAGACTATTCTAGGAAGCAAAAAAAAGGAAACTAAACTGATTGCCTAAAATTAGGAAATTGATGCTAACGTTACAAATCCCATAATTCATGGGATCAACAAAAAATCTAAAAATCCTAACTTTCCTAAATATATACATGCTAATTGATAACTATACAATCTGACACTCCCTTGACAACTGTACAATCCGACACAAACAACATAAGATTGCCAACAAACAAGATATAGAAAATCTTCCAAATTCAACTTCAAAAATTATGGGCCTGCCAGGATTTTTGATTATCACTTTTGAAATTTAAATTTTTT
>NW_010385744.1:0-927 GCF_000414095.1 Morus notabilis
TTTTTTTTCCTTAAAGAAAAGAAAAAAGAAAAAAAAAACACAAGAAAAACGGATCGGAGGATCTCCCGAGTCGGCGGCGAATCCAACATGGAGGGAGTGGGGGCCCGGCTGGGCCGGTCATCCCGGTACGGACCGGCCACGGTGTTCAATGGGCCGGTCAGGAAGTGGAAGAAGAAATGGGTCCACGTTGCCTCTCCTTCTTCTTCTTCAACGCCTTCTTCCAACAGCCACCACCACCACCACCATCACCCTCATCTTCACAACGCTTCCTCTAACGGCACTAACGGCTCCCATCTCGTCCTCTACAAGTGGACCCCACTCACCCAAAGCCAGAACGCCGCCATTAACTCCGCCGCCGCCGCCGACAAGGTCGCCGCTCCCCCCGACGACGCCGCCGCCGCTCCAGAGGAGCCTCCCAGGCGCAAATTCAAATACGTTCCGGTATTTTTTTTATTTTTTTATTTTTGAATTTTTGGAGTTTGGTTGTGTACGGGGTTCGGTTTTGGTAAGGGATTGCGAGGGGTTTTTGGTCAATTATGGTTTAGGGTTTTTGGGCATTTAACGGACGTTTGATTATAGATTCAGAATTATTCTCAATTTACGTGCGTTTTTTTGAGAAAAAATACTAGAATCACGAATCATGATTGGAATCCACCAACTAAACAACCCAATACAGGAGAACAGAGGATTTTTTTACCCTTTTTGTAGGTTTATTGAAGAATTTGTATAGAGAGATTGGATCTTTGGGTTTCTTAGAAGTTTTCTTGTGATCTTTACACTATTTTTTAGGTTAACACCACATCTGGGTTACCTCTATTACAATGCGATATGTTGCTTTAAATATTACCTCCAGATGGTATGTTTAACAATTATAGCTTTCTTTCTCTTTTGCCTGGGATTTAGTTCAATTCGGCCAAAAAAAAAAAA
>NW_010385745.1:0-927 GCF_000414095.1 Morus notabilis
TGATATTTATAGGAACTATAACTAAATGCTTTCATTCTTATTTCAGAATAAAAATGAATAAATCATTTCTCACTCCCACTCCTAATAAGTAATTATACATGGCACTAGCTTTTACACGTTTCAGCATTGGGCCCCTCTGCTTAAATGCAAAATTTTCCACTCTCCTCATCAAGTCATTGTTGTCACACTAATGCATCACGTGCGGTGTCTTTGCCATATTGTGCAAACCCAATCTGCACCACTCGTTCCTTCGAAATTATTGCAGTATAATTATTCCCTATTTTTCTGCACAGCTGTGTGAATGCAATAATACATTATCATGCTTTTGGATCATCATGAATACATGTGTGGCACTCGTACACTTTTTCGTTTAGTTTGTAGATTATAATTATTTTTGTATATTTTTTATGAGAAAAAATACTGTAGTGAATCATGAATCATGATTTAAATCAGGGTATGAATCTCCCAACCAAACAACTCCTTAATTTTTGTATGCCAAACCTCCGGACAGCAGTACTGTGCCTGTCTACAAATGAAAAAATAATCAGCTCGAGGAACGAATTCAGAATTTTATCACACGGTTCATCGTTAATTATGAATTATAATTATGAATTTTTTATAGTATTTTTTTAATAAATTTTATAGTATTTTTCTCTCATAAAAAATTTAAATTTTAAAATTAAAATCATAATTTTAAATTCATAAACAAAACTATTTCATTTGAAATACTAATAAATGGATTGGTTAAAATTAAAAATAAAAAACATGAGTAAAGCAAGTGTCCCCACTGTTCATATATAGCTCCGTGCTTGATTACCTTTAACATTTCGCTGAAGCTTTCTTTTTTTTTTTGTAATGAAAAATATAAAAATAAACAAAAATTAACTTGAATTAATTGCAATTGCATATGTATAGTCCAAAAAAAAA
>NW_010385746.1:0-928 GCF_000414095.1 Morus notabilis
TAAATGTTGATGACGTGGTACCAAGTTGTTCTTGTACTCTTAATGAGCTTCTTGATGACATTAGGTTTTTTTAATAGGTCTCTGTTTTTACCCTACAACAAATTATATACCCGGAGAGACGACAAAACATTAAATACGACACTAAAAAGCCGTAATGATCATAAGGGGAAAAAAAGTTGAAAGATAAACAACGTGAATACAAAAACGACAAGACAAAGGAAAGATATGAAATCGAGGAGACTACATTTGAAAACGAATATAATATAGAATACGATTAACGACATAAACCTCAAAACGACATCAAGAAGTTGGTAAAACCACAGGAGACATAGAAACGACATCAGTGTCAACGACGAGCACTGAAAAAACAACAATAAATTAACTAGGACATCACGATAGAGACAGCATTTATGCAAGAACGACCAAGCATGACAAACGACATGTCACCATGAATATGGAACGACAACACCTGAAAACGGTACATGGAACGACAACACTTGAAAACGGCATAAAGCTTATCAAAAAGACAACAGCACACAAAATAACTCTTCAAAATAATAACCGTATCGATGAGAAGATATTTTAAACCTATAAAGTAGAAAACGAAGTCACCCTAGAACGACAAAGTCTAGAAGAACAGGGATCTAGAGACGACGTCAACAAGCTTTTTTGAGTAAATAATATCTTTCAAAGCAAATTTTATACCTATTGAAAAAATTTTGAAATTGCAATAAATGACATTTATTAGAAACAATATAGAAGGAAATATCAACGATGAGGGCTGGACAATTATAGGGAGGACAAGAGGTGCAAGAGAATTTTGGAAGTTTTAAAGATTTTTATGTAAATCTACTAATTTTATATACCCCGAAATTCATGTTATCAATTTTAAGTCCCCTTCCAAAATGTATTGTCTTCCCATCTCTCT
>NW_010385747.1:0-928 GCF_000414095.1 Morus notabilis
TTTTTTTTCTTATTCAGTGGGGGCTTGTGCTCCCACTGGTTCCTCTGTAGCTCCGTGTGTGATCTGAGGGGTTTGATTTTATTTATCCTTTTTCTTTAAGATTAATTACAAAAATTCTTTTTAATTTTTAAAACGTAACATTCGTTCTTCTTAAATAATGAAACGTTAACAAAAATGCTCTATTCGTTAAAAATTTTAGCATTTTTTAACACGTGCCATAAAAAATCAGCTGTTGTTAAACAATTTAGAACATAATTACTATTTCATCCACGCACCCTAATTTTTTGCCTAAATTACATATAACAAAATAAAAAAGATTCATAAAATTTTTAACTTACAACCAACTAATGATGAGTATTTTGTAATTAAAAGTCTAAATTTAAAGTAATTTTAAATTCAAATTAAATCTCAAACTATATAGCTACTAAAGTACCCCTAAAATAATTAATTAAATGTCAATTTCGGTTAAAATTTAATAGAGGGGGCTTTTTTTTAAAACATTTTATTGTTTAGAGATAACATATGTTAAATTTTAAAGATTGAGAGGTAAAGTGTTATAAGAGATATAATTCGAGGGGAATTTTGTAATTAATCCTTCTCTTTTTAAATAAGAAAACGTACCATTTTAATGTTTGGCCCATTGATTTTTAGTCAAATAAGTATATTAGTCAAGAGGGTACTAATAAAAATAAGAGGTAAAAATCTAATCAAATGCACTTAAATTCAGCAAATTTCATAAGCTAAAGTTTACTGAAGACAGCAGGCTACAGTTTATTGGGCCAATATGAACACAATTTAATAGTGTGGGACTGTGGGCATCGAGCTTTTAATAGAGACGTAATTATATAAAATGTATAATTAAAAAGTCGTGTGTTTAAAACGTCTGCTTATACACAATGCAATTGAGAGAAACATTTTTTTTTTTTTT
>NW_010385748.1:0-929 GCF_000414095.1 Morus notabilis
TATATATATATATATATATATATCAAAGTTTTTCTCTTGTTTACTCAACAGGGATATGGTAAATCTCTCTGGTTAATGCATGGGATGTTTAGAGCCAATGGTGGTTGTGGTTATGTGAAAAAGCCAGAGTTTCTAATGCAAAAGGGTCCGAGAAATGAGGTCTTTGATCCTAAAAGAACTTTGCCGGTGAAAAAGACATTAAAGGTGAGTCTGAAATGTTTCTAGCTTACAAGAGTATTTAATTTGTATGATGACAACCCAATTATCTTTTTTTTTTAAAACCAATTTTTCTAATAGCTTAAAGCTACAAGGAGTTGAGCCAACAATAGTTTTATATGTTAACATTTCTGATGCATTTTTTCTTAATATAACAGGTGAAAGTATACATGGGGGACGGATGGCGATTGGATTTTAGCCAAACACATTTTGATACCTACTCACCACCGGACTTCTACACAAAGGTTACAACTTAACTCTCACCTGATATGATGTGACAAAATCATGTCCTTTCTTTCCAGTTACATTTATTTCCAACGGGCTTAGGTGGTCTGGCCTAGTCATAATATGCCACTAATTCGAGGATCCTTCGATTTAAGCTTTATTCATTGGTTTACTTGACTATCAATGGGGTGGGAATGCTTTATATTTATTTATTTAAGTTTCCTTTCAGAATTGGTTTGAGATTCATTACTCCAGCCCCAACTTTAAGGTCCCTACCCAATTAACCGAGTCTCCGGCACAAGGCTTGTAGTCTAGTGGAAGTGAATCTGAGCCCATTGCTCAAGTAGAATTGGTGGGTTAGATGTTTTACATTCTATTGGCGGGTTGTTAAATTTTTCCTATAAATAAAGAAGGGAGTTTTTCTGATAATTTTATACTTTCAGTTGTTAAATATATATTAAAAATAATATATTTTGTATATTTTTTTT
>NW_010385749.1:0-929 GCF_000414095.1 Morus notabilis
AAATTCAACTCAAAATTTACATTCAAGTCACCATAACTCAAAAATACAAACGAACAAGCCTAACTCTATTACTGAGGAATTACGTGGATAACTTGATGTGGAAATTACTTTACTCGAATCCCATTTTGGACAGCATGCCTTACTTAATAGATTTATATTAACATACGATCGCAAATGAAATAATAAGGTTAGTTGATTTTCTTTTATTATACCCTTACATAACTAAAAGTGACATAATCGAGCAAAAAGAAAAAGAAAAAAAAAACTAAAAGCGACATAATTTCAACATGCAACTATGTTTAGAAAAAAAAAAAAAAGAAAAGAAAAAAAACACATTTGTTACTTGGTGACTATGGTAGCGTATCAGTCATGCAGCAAATAATAGCGGCATAGAATAAATTCAATGGATATCATTTGGTCAAAAATCATATAAGAAGCAGTACATAAATGATCCTAATTATTCAATATCATAGGTCCATAAATAATATGAAGTCTAAAAAGGTGATAATGCAGAGAATTTTAAAATGTTAATTTTTAGCGTACGCCTGATTAACTTAAAATAACAGTCATATAAAATGTTATTTTTAATAGAAAAAAAAGAAATAAATGACATAAATAAAAGAAATAAAGACAAAAAAATAGGAAAAGATCTAAAGCAAAGATAAGCACAAAAGATTTTAATTTGATTTGTTGCATTCTAAATTAATTCAATTTTGTTTTGTTTAATTTGCTTTTGATGCAATTTGGCGTGATTTTCTTTTATATTTGTACATTTTTATTTAATTTTATAATTTATATAAATTATTTATATATTTTTATCTGTATAATATTAAAAATTTAGTGCAAAATGGTATTACAAATCGCAAATAAATTCACAAACATAATAAATAATAGTAATAATAATTGAAAAAAAGGAAATAATTTCAAGC
>NW_010385750.1:0-929 GCF_000414095.1 Morus notabilis
TCAATTTTTAAAAAAAAAAAAAAAAAAAAAAAAAAATCTTCAATACCATTTCGAAAAAATAGACCATTTAAAATTAACAAGATAAGCGCGCGATTTATATTCTTACATGCATTTGATAATGCATTAGAGCCGCACATTAATATGACAACAGTGAGGCATCTGACTATAATTTTTCGAAGTGAAGGCAAGTGACTAAAACATAATTAATTTATCACAACACAGTAAATACCTAAGTATATAATAGTTAATCGTTATCTCCAACTAAACAAGTAGTATAATTACTCTTTAAAATAATGCCATTACTTTAAATTTTGCGGTCATCAAAATTCAGTTTACTTTATAGGAAAAACTCATGAGTTTTCCTTACTATTTTCTGATCAAGAAAATCATATGAACGAGTAACAGTTAAGCCCTGTTCATTTCACTAATTTGAGTTTTACAGTAAAAAACTCTTAGAAACAGTCACATCTAACCCATTTGCTACAGTAAAAGGCCCTCACTAACGATTAGTACAACAACTCTCCGGTTGTCCCATAGTTAGATTCTCCATATCCACAAGAAACATTCTGACAATCAACATATTTTGAGATGTTGATAAAATTTGATACTGCTGATCTATTAATACGTACGTCATACATATAAGTATATATGTATATATCAAAATATTATTTAGAGGGGTGCTAATCTAGCCAATTGAGATGTGCAATTTAGTCCTGATGCTAGTTGTTGGCTCTCATTCTTTTATTTAACTGCTTATATCATTTTTTGTAGAAATAAATGACAATAGCATTTACAAGTACTAAGGTGGCGTTGACCGAGTTGAAAATGACTTGCTATAATACGGTAAACTCTATTGTTGTGGTTTTTGGTACTTCCGTAACATAATTGTGTTTGATGAGACAAATATTCCAGACTGTATTTATTTATCA
>NW_010385751.1:0-929 GCF_000414095.1 Morus notabilis
AAGTACCAGCTACCAAATTTGGCCCTTTGCTTCAATTTCTTTGTTAGAAGGCTACAAAAGCCATGTGAGGAACATCTCATGATTCAAGCCTCTTCTTATCCCTCCATGAAATTGATCATTTCACAACTCAAATTTAGTATTTTTTTTTGTCTGTCTTTTGCTTTTGTTCTATTTCTGTTTTTGTCTTTGTTTCTTTTTTCCTTTCTTTCTTCTTTCTCTCTCGCTTTTAAACAATTTGTATAACAATTGTTTTTAAAAAAATATCAGGCACGTGAAAGTAGGCACATGTGATGCACACACAAGGAGGAGTGGCTTTGAGTGAAGCGACTCTTTTGTTTCGTTATTATTCATTTGTTCTATAAAACCCACAATACTCAGTCCACTCCTATTCTTCTAACTCAAGGCATCTCCAAAGCCGCTTCTTCCACTCAAACCACTGAAATTCTCACCCAAAACAAGGCATCTTAATCCTGTGAGTGCTGGGATTCAGTATTTCTTTTGTTATTTATGTTGGCTTTCAAAGATATGTTTTAAGATTATTTTCTTATACTCCATTAATTTCATAATCAATGATTTTGAATCGAAGCTTCATTTTTCAGGAACGTCAAACAGAAATTGTGTTTGTGTTTTTTTTCCTTATTTTGTTTCTTACAGAAGGTCGTGTTTGGTGCTGATTATTTTGGGTGAAAATTTGAACCTTTTTGAAATTTTGGTCGATAGGAATTAATTGGTGAAATGGGTGACAACCATTCTCCTCCGAAGTCTCCTAAAGAAAACCCGGAATGTGATTCTGATCCAAAACCGGTCTCCAAAGAGGATAGCTCATTAGAAACCATACTCCATAGGTTTCAAAATTCAATGCCTGTTAGCAAACGACATGCGTTTTGGGAGACCCAACCAGTTGGGCAATTTAAGGATGTTGGTGATTC
>NW_010385752.1:0-929 GCF_000414095.1 Morus notabilis
GTTGGATTAAAGTTTATAATGCCTTTATAAAATTCTAGTACAAGTTTCAAAATGTATTTTCAGAGATTTTTTTTAGGAGTCTCATTTTGTGATTTTAACTGCAAGCTCTTTTAAAATATTGAAACTCTTATGCAAATCATTCAAACACTTGCAAAATCAGTTTTTGGAGCCAAAAAGCTAAAAGTTGCCCCTCTTTTGGTTAGTTAGTTTGAATTTTGTGTATTTGAACCTTATTATTTGAAAATTAAAATTGTAGTTCGAATTGGCGTTTAGATGTACAATTAAAATTTTAATTTGAGCATGGAATAAAATTGAAATTTTATGTTTAGTAGGTATAAAAAGCAGAGAGGGTGGACACCCTTTTACTGTTCAGAAAGTGGTCTGTACAGTTGAGCTTAAAGGGGAAGCTAACCTTTAACTTGGATAGTAAATCAGTTCAAATGGGGAATATAATTCACACTGCATGCTTACTAAACATGAGTTTAAACTATACTCACCGTTTGAATTGAGTTAAACTGAGTTAAACTAACGGGGCTAAGCTTCGCCAAAAGAGATAAACTGAATAGTTATTTATTTTTTAGTGGAAGCTTACTAATCAAACATAACTAACCCATTTGGTAATGGGAGAATGTAGTAAATAGTAAATTTATAAAACTAAGGATTAATTTCAAAAACTCCTCTTGAACTATGATCATTGTAACACTTTGCCAACTGAAGTTTAAAAAGTAATATATGTTCCCCCTGAACTTTGTTCCGTTAATAAGTTTGTCCCTTCTATTACAACAAGTGACGGAATTGCCATGTGTCACTTATTTAGTGATAATTGAAAGCGTAATTACGTTTATACCATCCTAATATGATAATTTCTCATTTTTATTAAAAACATTCACCATATTTTCTTTGACCATCAACTTCACTTTCTCTTTCCC
>NW_010385753.1:0-929 GCF_000414095.1 Morus notabilis
ACCTTAAGTCGATTATGGATATCCTATGGGGATGATACACTAATATAATGACTGTGCACGAGAGCTATTTAGAGCTTTATATATATGTTATATGAATCGAGAGTGCAGCTCTAGGCTTTTAGTGGAGTAATGCTAGAGTTTATAATCATGAGATGAACTTGTTGGATTACAAGTACTGTTGTGATTATAGGAGCTTGATTTGTATATGTCCATCGGGTCCCTTTGCTAGCTTATATAATTTCTTGTAACAATACGACGCATTTCCTATATATTGATAACTTGTGTTATTTCTCTAATAAGGGTCAAAGTTAGTTAGAGATCGGTTTATTAATTCTTGAGTAATTTATTAGGTAAATTAATTGATAAATTAATTCTTGATAAATTGGTTGAATTAATATTTTTGGGCTGTTAATTCATGAGTAATTTATCAATACTTAATTAATAAATTAATTTTAGATAAATTAGTTGAATTATTGTTTGGGATGTTATTTAATATGGAAAGATATTATATGATTGTTTTGATCAGGTAACTTTCCTCTTGGGTTGCTTGAATCAAAACTGGGGCTCTGTGCAAGTTTTTCGTATTAAAAAGTATGAGAAACAAGTTTCCTGTAATGGTATCGGTCTACCGGTGGGTAGTTCGATCAGTGTACACCGGGCGACCAGTGTTTAAAGGGCAGTTGACCGGTGGATTATAACTATTTTGCCACCGGTCGACCGGTGCCAATGCGCAACGAGGGCTGTCGTGGCAAAATCGACTCTATACGCAAGATAAGCTTTGGAAAACCTAATTATTGCGAGAATATGACTTCCTAAATGATTGCGCCCAAATGTGTACAAAAATAAGCAGTCAATTGTAGCACAATTAGGACGGTCAATCCCACGAGGAGGCGATAAATTGAATAAGAAACGATTAGCAAATAAAAAGC
>NW_010385754.1:0-930 GCF_000414095.1 Morus notabilis
AAAAAAATAATTTAAATGAGAAAGAAAATATTATAATAAAAAAATTAAATTTAAACTTTTATAAAAAAAATATTATAAAACTTAAATTATAATTCAAACTAATAAAGCTATAATTAATACTAACAAAATTTTCAACCATCAAATTCTCGTTTGAATAAGAATAATTCGACAGAGTACTTTTTCAATCCTGCAATTGGTACCTACACAAAGGACAAGTCCTCTTCCTCTTAAGCCACTCCCCAATACAATCCTCATGAAACTTGTGACCACAACCAACAACCTCCCTAATCCTCCCTCCTCCCACCCCCATCTCCTCCTGACAAACCCCGCAAACCAGCCCCTCCTCCTCCTCCGCCGCCACCGCCACCACCTTCGAGCCCGCGAGCACCCCCGCCATGACATCTTCCTCCGGCCTCGCCAAAATCCTAGCCAGGTGGATCGCCACCTCCATCTCCACCTCCCACATCACGACCCCGAACTCCCTGTTCGTCGCCCGGGCCCGCGCCGCCGCCGCCTCCGCTGTCATCTTCTGGAGGCGGACGTCCTGTAGCTCCTCCGAGTCCAATTCTCCGGTGAACGTCCGGGGATCATAGGAGCCGTCGAAGGTCGAGTAATGGCCCCAGTTGCTCAGCCTGTGAAGAAGCTCGGCTCTGCTCTCCGCGATCGCAACAACAAGATCATCCATGAATTGACTTTTTTCAGTTTCAGTTTCACAACCACAATACGCAAAATCCCTGATTCTCTTGGTTTTGAGTTGTGTAGTGAGTAGTGAGTGTGCGGTTGTGTGTATGTATAGGTGTATTTTATATGCTATATATAGGTCGGTGCACAGAGGAGAAATAGAGTGTGGTTTAAGAAACGGGATATGAGAAGTCTCAACGGTATTCTAATTCTACTCAAAGTTGGTGTTCAAGCAACAAAAAAAAAAAA
>NW_010385755.1:0-930 GCF_000414095.1 Morus notabilis
TCATGGTTACGTTTCTCTTACATGCTTTGTTAGTGTTACGAATGACAAAAATATGTTCTTTGTAAGGAATTTAATATTTTAATTTGAACTAACGAATATAACAAAATTTCACCTCTATATATACGGGTGGATCCATTTTCTTATGTTTCATTCTAGTCTGCTGTGTATATTAATTTGATTTCGAATACTTAAAAAAAAGAAATATGAATAATTTTGAGAATAGACTAATGTTTTACCCCCGTTTTTAATAAAGGTTGTTTATTATTTAGTTGGGTCTATGAATGCAACAATTAAAAATGAGTACGACATTAGGTAAAGTATTAAAAATTACTAAATTTAGAAATCAGCTAACCGACATAAATGCTAGCCCTAGACTACTATAGTACGTACTAGATGTTAAGTTCTATACCGGTAGATTTGCGTTGATACGAAGTAACTTTTCTCAGGCTTGGTAAATCTTTTTCCTATCGTATATAAATAGCACAGAAAGTTACGCTATTTAGAGATGAAGAGCATCTAAGGAAGTTTTTTAAATTTTAGTTAAAATAGTTAGAAATCTATTTTAGCTATTAATTTTTTAGTGATATATTTCAATTTTTTTTATTTTAATTAAGTATAGATTATTTTAATATTTATTGAGTAAAAATATAAATAATTTTATTGAATTTAAAAAGAACCTTTACAGTTATTATGGTTTTAAAAAATAAAATAATACAAAAATTAAATGGTTAGTCACTTCTTGTTAGTTATATTTAATTACTGTGAAATGAGTTCTCTAAAATAGTTAATCATTTTACTAATAGTTGGAGTGGAGAAAAACTAAATTATAATTAAATCATTAATTATTTTAGTTAAAAACATAAAATAATTAATATGGTTGGAGTTGCTCTAATACTTAAAAATTACCGTAGCTAGCTATTTTTTTTTTTT
>NW_010385756.1:0-930 GCF_000414095.1 Morus notabilis
TTTTTTCCTTGCCCATTTCTTCTCTACCAAACAACCAATTCATTTTTCCTCTTTAAAATCCTTGCTCTAATTTCTTTCTTTTCAATTTTCCACTATACCAAACATAGGATAACGAAAAGGTGCCTCTAAAAAATACATTCTATTTTACCTTTACCTCCATTTTATATCTTTAGGCTATGGATTTTATTTGTTTAATCTTTTGAGCAAATTGAAGATTTTACCCTTTAAAATGATTGGTCTGAAATTTTATCATTTTGACTACCCCTTTCACTCCTTCCTCACATCTTCAATAGATTTGTGACGCAAATATCAAAGGAGAACTAATAAAGGGATATTTCCTTTTCTCGTTTAAATGACATTGGCAGTATTAACATTCCTTCCTAGACTTTCTACAAATTGATAAGTTGATCCCCGTATTTTTAATTTTAACAAATTATGCCTTGAATTATTAAAATGTTGCAAAATCTTCCAAGCCGATAGTGGTTGTTAAAATTTAGATGGATATGTCATTGTGCATGAGACATAACGTGCTCCGTGACTTTTCAAAATTTTAGTCTCTTACTATTAAACGAGCTCATGATGTGCATGAAGGCGTTTATATCCAAAATTTAACAGTTATTGCCAATTTGTTGCATTTTTCAACACTCAATTAAATTCATGGATAATTTGATTAGATTAAAAGTTTAAAAGAAACTTTCCACTTCATGGGAAAAAAAAAAAATGGGAAGGGAGGAGGGTTGAAAATACCCGAAAATTTATTAATTAGAATTTTAGCATTGGTTTATTTTGAAAATACCACATAAATTTAACATATTTAATTTAGTTAATACTCTATTTATGCAGCGTATCTTCATTATAAATTTATATTGTGCCTATACCTTATAAGGAATCCACTCTAACAGGCAAATGTTGTCACGTCCCTAAACTGGG
>NW_010385757.1:0-930 GCF_000414095.1 Morus notabilis
TCTATAGAGTATATCAAAGTTTTATGAAAATTTTTGTTATACACGATCCACTAAACACATGCTTCACATCTGAAATCGTTTCAAAAATTAACAGAGACATCGCAAAGTACCTCATAAAATAAACAAAGCAAACAAATTCAAAAACAAAAGAAAGTAAAATGAAAACAAATAAATGTTCAAATTAATCTTAGAGCTAATTGGCATCGATAGTTTGAAGGGATAACAAATTCCATAACAAAGACATAAATCTCAATTCCATTAATTTACAAATTCATTATTTTAACAATAATAACATAATCAACTAGAAGGAATAGAAGAAAAAACAAAAACATATTCATGAGCACATTGAAGCAAAACCAAACCGTATGACTAGAGAATTTAAAAACGTTAATAACCCAAACCTTCAAAGCTTCAACCTCAACAAACACCTTGAAGTAGGGATGGCAACGGACAGATTTGGGGCGGAGTGGTTTTCTCGCCAATCTATTCTGCAAATAAAAACACTCACTATACCCGTCCCATAAACCCGCATAAGTTAACGAGTTACGGGGCGGATTTTCCCGTCACGGGTTTAGAGTATTCGTGGTGCCTCACATAAATAATTAATTAAACAATATAAACATACAAAACATTAAGTAAAAAATAAAAAGAAGATAATTTTAAATTTTCATAAATATTATGTAATAGATTATACTTAAAATTATATATTACAACATATTATACAATATATATCTAATTTAAAAATATAATATAATTAAGCATGGCGGGTAAACGAGGAATATGATTAGGAATCTCTAAACCCGTCACTGCTCCGCGACCAATAACGGGTTAAAATTTTAAACTGTTTACAAACTGAATCCGTTTAAAGCGAATTTTTCTCTCCATGTTTAATGTCGTCCCCACGGATAAATAAGGTGACGTTTGGTAAGA
>NW_010385758.1:0-930 GCF_000414095.1 Morus notabilis
AGTTGTTGAAGCCCATTGCTGTCCAGTGTTTTAAGCCATTCAAGATCCCGGATTTGAAGCTCTGTGATAGTGCTAGGCACCAGCCCTTCCTCTGGAAATGACTCCAAATTATTTTCAAATGTACATTTAAAAATTCCAAATGTTGTAAGATTGGGAAGTCCTTGCAAGTTCCATCTCATGCCGGAGATGCTAACCTTTTCGCAATTCCAAATCCAAATGTCAGTCAGATTGGGGCAGTCATATGAGTTGAGCAGAGGAATCTCTAAATTCTGGCAATTCCAGAACTCAAGCCATTTCAAGCCAGCAGGAAGGGACCTACAAGTTGTTGACTCAAGAGACTTGCAGATTTCAAGATGTTCAAGACACACAAATGATTCTACAACATCATATCCAGTAATCTTCTCACAGTTTACAAGGTCTACATTGTTGACGATTGGCATCATTGGGAGGGAAGAAGCAAGTTCTGGACATGCCCAGATGGAAAACTCTGTCAAATATGGAAGGAGGTGAGGCAAGTCTCCAGTAAGCTTCTTGCAACGACATATAGAAAGCGATTTAAGCTTTGGGAAAGCTTCATCTGGCATTAACCATTCCTCCCAGTTTGACATATCATTGATCCTCAGGCTTTCCAACGATGCAAAAGGCTTTGCACTTGATGAGCTACTCCCACAAAACTCAGGACCCACCCTTACTATTGCCTCAAATCCTTCAATATAAAGTTCTTTGAGGGACGGCAATTGACCAAGTGGGGGCAAATTCAGGCAATATTTGCAGTTATAAAGTCTAACACAGACTATATTGTAGAATGACTCATCGCCTAACCAACTTGGAAATTTTGTGCCTCCAAAGTTACTGATCTCAAGCTTCTTCAAGGTTGTGCGGGGCAATAGATTGTCAAGCACATTCCTTTCATGTTCTGTGGAATCAGTT
>NW_010385759.1:0-930 GCF_000414095.1 Morus notabilis
TATATATATATATATATATATATTTACATCTTATTAAATAAATGAAGAAAATCTAATGGTTTTAAATTTCTTTTCACTATCTTTACAAAAATAGAGTTTTTTTTAGTGATATAATTGTATTAGTTACTCTGCATTATTCATAATATATCATTACAAAATTAGATGCCACAAAATAATATGAATGTCTTTATCATTTTGCAATCAAATTGTAAAACGCAACACTTGTAATTAGCTTGCGCGGGTGAGTTAATCATATAAAGAGTTGCTTTTTATTCCTAAAGACCAATTTTATTATTCAAGACATGTAATACTAGATACTTTAACCTTTATTTGTTTCATATGTTTTTCATGGTTCTCTGATTTGTATGGAAAGAAAAGAACTCGGACGTTCCATAGTGAACAAGTGATCAAACAACCATCTGATATATACTGGAGTCTGGAGGGAGCAAGTTCTGAAAAAGATGGAAAAAGGACTCAGGCCTAACTCCTAAGTAAATTCTGTTATCCAACGTTGGAGAGCTCCTAAAAGGTGATCTTCTAAAGATGAAATTAAGTGATTGAGATTAAATATTGTTTTGTTGCTCATGTTCCAATTCTGAACGACATCAAAATCTTGGTGGATAAAGCTGGTGGTGGTTCTTGTTGTTACGTTGCTTGTCAGAGCAATGAGGCAGCTCACACTTTAGCACATCTTTCTTTTTCTTTAATAGAACATGAGGAACTATAAATGTGATGATCAATGCACTTTTTAAGAAGTGCTTGTAAACTTTGGTTAATACTAATCGTATCTGTGACTGTTAGTATTACAAAGTTGAAGCATATAATTAATTACAATAAATCAGTTGGGAGACTTGCTACATAAAAGTGTCTTCTCAAATGCACTACACGTGAAATTTCCAAATGTATGGGAGTTTTTCCAAACTTAAACTC
>NW_010385760.1:0-930 GCF_000414095.1 Morus notabilis
AAAAAAAAAAAATTGTGCTCACAAGTATATGCTGAGAAGATCCTCTCCCCACCTTCCCTACATTTACAAAAGGCCACCAAAATGTCCATGTTCATCAACTTTCCAACGCTCAGAAAGCTCAATTGCTCTTCCTCGTCCTAGAAAGAATATCACTAAAACTTCTTCTTCGGGTGAAGCCAATGGAATTCAAGGCTTGTGGTGTTCCTCTTCTTCTTCTTTTTCTTCTTAATAGTGTCGACAACATCGGTATCAAAGACGAGGAAAACGATGAAATGGGTTGATCAAGAAGATCAAAAGCAAAACTAGGGCAACTTCAACCTTTGGCAATGTCTTATAAGTTACAACCATGCTGTTTTTTATTTTTATTTTTGGCTTGGTAATTATGCTTCGAGAACTGAGTGTTTTGTTTTTCTTTTCCTCCTTTTTCTAGTGATCGTAGCCAAGACCCAATTACATCCATTCTATGTTGAGTTGAGGGCTCTTTTTTATCTTTTATTTTTTGTATCCGCTTTCTTTTTGTTTTTCTGTTTCTGTTTCCTTTATCATAATTAGGTTTAGTAGTGTTTTACATCTAGTACTAATTTATGAGTCATGTTTCTAATATATGTGTAATTCTATTGGACCATACCACACCAAATCTTTCTGAATTTGCAATCTCTTAATTAGCTAAAGGTAGGGAAATAACAAGTCATTGAACGAGTGGTCCGTTTTGACAAAATGTCGACATAATTTCTCAACTTCTTCGTCTATTATACACGTACTTTTTGTTTTGTTTTGTTGAAAAATAACTCTGTAACCTGAGATAAGAGATTTACATATATTATATTATATATATATAAGAAAAGGAGCAAGGGCAGATGAGATATCTTGTATGGCATATAGTCCCCAACAAAATCACATTTTTCAAGAAAAAATACTGAGCTTATCTTT
>NW_010385761.1:0-930 GCF_000414095.1 Morus notabilis
TAAATTATTGGACAATATTAGTTATACTGAACATGTTTTACTTTGTGCTTGATTTCTTGTGGAGTTTGTGCATCAAATGTGGTAGGTGTTAATATCTGTAGTGTTAGTATTAGTTGTGGGCTGAAACAAAAACAAAAAAATTTTGTTTAAAATTCTATTTAAAATAATATAAATGCTTGCTATATATAATTGATATAAAATAGTAAATTTAATTTATCTTTGTGGATCTTTTGTTGCTCCAGTTGATAATTTTGTTGGTGATGATAGAACGTGGATGTTCTCAAATATTTATAGTTCTTTCGTGGCTGCCGTTGTAAATGTTTTTAATTAAAAGAAAAACACTTACGGTAATTGTATGTCACATAGATTATAACAAATGACCAAAACGGTTGAGCAAAAGAAAGTCGTTGAAAAAAGGGACCAAGGATAAAAACATCAGTCCATTGACGGTTGTCCAAGAACTACCAGTTGAAACAAAAAGAAGCAAAAAACAGTCACTAAACAGAAGTGAAAAATAGCTCAGAATACCTTATTTGGACAGAAATTACTAGAAAGACTTAGTAAAAATAAATAAATAAATAAACAAATACCTGAAGGGAAGACTGTGAAATTAAAATATAAAGCAAGAAAAAAATATTAAAGTCCCAGGACTGTAGATATAAAAAGTGTTAGAGAAAGAAGGAAGTAAAATGTTAAGAATAAAGGAGGCAAAAACAGAACAACAGAGATAATGAGATCTCTAATTTAAATCTCATATTTCATAAATTACTAACAAATAAGAAAGAACAAGAACAAAAAATAAATATAATAGTAAAGGCTAAAATAAGATAAAAGTAACATATGTATAAATATGTTTTTAATGACCAAATATTACCAAGAAGCCAAATATAGCAGAATATAAGTAGAAAATAATGAAGACCAAAAAAAAAA
>NW_010385762.1:0-930 GCF_000414095.1 Morus notabilis
AAAAAAAAAAAAAAAAAAAAAAAACATTCATTTGTGTTTCCATTTTAGAGAGAGAAATACAGTCGTCCATTACCTCCGGCTGAGGAAGCTTGGCATGAGAGGGTTTCCAGTAACCGATTCCGCCGAATCGACTCGCCGCCTCCTTCACGGACTCGAACGGCGCCGAGGTGTCGATCTCAGCCCTAAAACCTCCCTCCATTTTCACGCCATTGGTCTCCGCTACTCCCTCCGACGTCCCTCCCGATCCACAACCTAAGGTTTCCGCCATTAATGTCCGAACATAAAACCTTCAATCGCCAATAACCCCAAACAACAAACAAAAAATCCCTAATTTTGTGGCTCTCCTCTTAGAGAGAAAAAATCCAAAGGAATCGACAAAGAAAATGGTGAGAAAAATTTGCAAAGAGATATGGCGTTTTACAAACAAACTGTGCAGACAGCAGAGTATAAAGATAGACTGAACAAGACTAGAGAGAAGAACGACGAAGAAGAAAAACAGGTTCAAACAAAAGTGTACGTTTTGGGGTTTAGATTCACCGGAACTCCGAAAATGCCCCCGGCAAGCATCGCAATTTTCGGAAGGTTGAGCTGTGATGTTGGGGAAATAACGACAAAGATTGATGTCAAATTTGGAAAATAAGAGGAGAGAAAGGACAAGATTTTGTTTGGTCTTGGAGTGTGCGTAGTTAAGAGTGGGTGTTTTTAATCGCATTTGTAGCAAATGGGGTGGGGGTATTATCGTAATATTAGAGACGCGCGTGTGGGATTTCCAACGGAAACATCCCCAACGGGCCAATTATTTCTTTTGGTTGGCCCGAGTAATGATGAAAAAGGCAAAGCCAGTCAGCTTCAAACTTCAGTGGTTCTTCTGTTGCTCTCTTGGGCCGTTGGGACTTTGGGAAGGTGAATACGTACACAAGAACATAACTG
>NW_010385763.1:0-927 GCF_000414095.1 Morus notabilis
ATATATATATATATATATTTAGTACAGGAATTATAAGATGAAAAAGAAAAGTTAAAAATTTTTTTGGGTTTTGGGTCTCTCTTGGATTTCTCAACGCAACAGTGTACTGACTACTGAGAAAGAGAAAATTCTGTTTTCTGGTTGTGGACGAATATTCATATTCTTTTTTCTAAACGTTTGAAAGATATCTAAGAGACCGACACGTTACAGGAGTGAAGTTTGGGAGAGTCAAAAACGAATATCGTTGAAAGCTTCAAGCTGACGATTGCATTAAATTAGAAATAGAAATAAATAAAAAGAGAAAACAAAAGAAAAGGCCTTTTCTATAGGATCGAATTCAGTGTTCACACTTTTTATACTCTTTTTTTCTTTTTTTTTTGGCCTTTTGTCATTTGAGGATTTGGGAATAGCGTTTGTTGTACTTTCTCAGAAACGGACAGTTACGTAATTAAATTCTAAACTATTATATTTAGAACAGTTTTATTTTACCGGTTTTGACAGTTAACAATCTAGGAACGCCAAATGTTCTTTTATTTTAAGAGACACTTTTCTTTTTTTGGGCGGAAGAGTTGTCTTATAACTCGGGAACTTTTTAATGAGTCATGTTTTTCTTTTGTTTTTAAGATGCGTTTGCAAGTCTTTTCCGTCGGTTTCAGTGTTTCCCTCGGACTAGAACTCTTCTTCCTCTTTCTCTCTTATTTTTTTCCCTTTTTTTGTTGGCTTAAATAACTCTCTCTTTTTACTTTGGTATTTTTATCTATTTTAATAACATTGCCGAGTAGGATAGAATTTAATGAGTGTCACCCTAAATCATCATCATCGATACAAATGTTAATATTAATTATATATTTAATACTAAAAAATATATAATACATGTTATTTTTATTTATACTTTAATGCATAATGTTATTTAAAATATTGAGTTTT
>NW_010385764.1:0-931 GCF_000414095.1 Morus notabilis
AAAAAGAAAAAAACCATTGGAGAAAATGTTTGTATATCTAGGGATCGTGAACAGGACAACGACCCTAATTAACTATTCTTATTATTATTGTGTCGAAACGTATGACTAGACCACAGTTTTCAAAAGCTATCACACAAGCAAAGAGATGAGAGTTCTGTTTATCAAACCCTATGGACTGGAGATTATGACAGGACAAAAGGAAGTGGATTGGGACAAATATGTATCACACAATTATAATACTATTCAAATATAGGATTGAAAGTTGAAACTTCGAACGAGATGGAAGTTTAGAAAGTAATAGTATTGATATTGATATTGATGACATATACACAAAAATGCTTCATATTTTTTCCTTTTTTTTATACTCTCTTTTATTTATTTATTTAATATTCCCCCGAATTGCTTGTCAAACCTTCCAATTTAACGAAATTAGAACAAGGGTACGCTTAAGCTTCTAGATAATAGAGACAATAAGTCCATGATCCGCATTTGCAGTTTCATAATTTTTTTTACATTTTTATTTTTAATTTACTACCTCGTTTGGGAAATTTTTATCTATATATACAATAGCATATATAATGTATCAATGTATTCTGGACTTTTCAATCTTGAACTAATTCTCTATTGTTTGCAAATTGCATCCAATGCTCCAAAGTCCTGATCCACGTGCTTCAAAGGTAGAATCAAATAATAACGCTAACTAGAGCCAGAATCGGTCAAAGGGAAGAACAGAGCAAAACGACAATGGGACCTATTATCAATACGAGATTAGTTTTGTTTGTAGTCCCACAGCTCTTAATTTTCCATGCATAGCTCTTAATTTTCCATGCACATTTCATCAAACTAACGCATTAGAAAAACGAAAAAGAAGTCATGAATTTCTACTAAACAATATTAACTCAACAAAGATAGATTTCAAAGGGAAAAAAAA
>NW_010385765.1:0-931 GCF_000414095.1 Morus notabilis
TCGCATCCTCTGCTTTCGAAGATCGATAAATCGATTGTTGGGGTGCCGGTTTTGGCGCAGAATCTTATGCAGATTCAGGCGAAGAGCATAGCGAGAAACTTGCCGGACATTGTTAAGAAGATCAACGACAAGCTAAACCACAATCTCACCGAGTTCAAGAAGCTACCGAAGACTATGTCCTCTGTCGCGGAGGCGATGACGGCGTTCATGAGGATCCTCGGGCAAGTTAAGGAATCGCTGCAGAAAATTCTCATAAGAGGAGAGTTTGACGAGTACCCAGATGACAAAAAAATGCATTGCACTGCAAGGTTGGTGGAAATGCTTAACAATTTCAATGATGAACTAAAAAATTCTCCGCAAAGCGACCGGGTTGGAAACTTTCTAATGGAGGAGATCAAGCATTTGGAGGAAGCCAAGGAGATTTCACTCCCTAATTTCCTTCCCCGAACAGCCTTTCTCGCGATACTACAAGAGAAAGTGAATGGAATTTCGAATATTCCAACCGAGTTCGTCGGAAGAGTTTGGAATTACATTGAGGAAGTGGTGATCTCTGTCTTAATGAGCCATGTCGAAGACTATTACCAGCTTCAGCTTTCGACAAGAAGAGCGGGGCTTAATCTTATCGAGAAAATGAAAGAGCAGTCAATGAAGTGGGTCATGGAGGTTGTGGAAATGGAGAAGCTGACGGATTATACTTGTAATCCGGAATTCTTATCCGAATGGAACAGGCTGATGGCGGAAAAGGAGGCATTCATGAAAGATATCGACGATAATTCGCGGTATCAAACCAATCTCGACGGCTTTGGTTGGATTGCGACGGGGAATCTGAGGCCGTTCAGGCATCTCCTGGATCAGGCCTTTGATCTTAGAATGAGAATGATCTCGTATTGGAGAATTGTGTTGAGACGGCTTGTGGATTGCATGGCGCTTC
>NW_010385766.1:0-931 GCF_000414095.1 Morus notabilis
ATGCAACTAGCGGTTCATACAACTTGGACTCTATGAAGATTGAATTTTCAAGAATTGGAATTATATATCTTCAGTCTCATGTTTGTTTCTTTTGCCAAAGAGGTTACAATTTGCTTTAAAATAGGTTCGGTTGAATACACCAAGTAAAAGACGAAAAGCATAAAAGTTCATACTGGCGTATAGATAAGATTTTGTTGAGAATTTTCCATAGGGATGAAATGGACGATTTGATGGTATTGTTCCGGTTAGGTAAGTGTTGCAAACAGTCCCTTTAATCATTGCATAAATGAAAAGGGGTTGCTGATACTATTTTGTTACTCTCATAATTCAATTTTTTTGGTCATTAAGACTTTAGATCTATTTCAATGTAGGTAAATCAGATGGACTCTGTATTTCACAAGGTGGTCGGTTTCCACCATTCTCATCCCAAGGGAAGCCTCCAAAAAGGGTAAGCAAGGGATCAAAAGATTTGACCCTTTGCAGGGTGTTCTGCCGAAAAACTTGCTGCGATGCAGCTCAGACACATCCTGCTTTGTTAACCATTAGGAAGCTGGCTTCAACAGGAGAAGCCAGTCAAGAATGCTTGCAATTGTGGGAGCTATTGGAGTGTTCAATCTGTGATCCACGTGTTGGTGTTCAGCCAGGACCTCCTTTAATATGCACCTCTTTCTGCGACAGAGTCTTTGGGGCATGCTCTGATGCTTACTTCTCCATGGAGACTGTGACACAGGTGTGTATATAAGCCCTCAAATACTAGACCATATGATTTATTCCAAGGGTATAAATATATGTCTAAAGAAAAAAAAAAGTTTGTCTCCGGTCATGTCGAGGGGATGGGAGGGTTTATGGGGGCTTACTTTATCTTGTGCTACAACGATATATTTATGAGGTACTCCATATCTCGTTATGGTTTCATTAGCAACTTAAGGAT
>NW_010385767.1:0-931 GCF_000414095.1 Morus notabilis
CCCATCACAATCACACTTATTGTTGAAACACGTATAACATAGATTTATGAACCATACAAAAAATAATCACATGAAATGGCTTAATTTAATTAATCAGGCAATTTTAATTAATTAATGGGAAGGCTACGGAGCACGACAGTCTCGACGGTCAAGCCGGGGCCGAAGCCGAAGAGGACGCCCCAGTCAAGGCCTTCGCCGGTGGTGGACTTGGCTTCCTCCGCCGACTTCTTCCTCATCTCATCCAATATGAAGAGCACAGATGCGCTTGACATGTTTCCGTACTCTTTGAGCATCTCGCGAGTGGCCCTCAGCTTCTCCTTCTTCAGCCCCACTGTCGCCTCCACCTGGTCGAGAATCGCCGGCCCTCCCGGGTGCGCCACCCAGAATATCGAATTCCAGTCGCTGATCCCGAGGGGAGTGAACGCCTCCTCCAAACTCTTCCCTATGTTCTTCGATATCAGCATTGGCACGTCCTTGAGGAGATGAAACGTCAGCCCTACTTCCCTCAAATGCCCGTCGATCGCGCCCTCTGAGTCCGGAAGGATCGTCTGGGCCGCCGACACCAGCTCGAAGAGCGGCCTTTCGATAGCCAAGTCCGGTTCCGCGCCGACAATGACTGCGGCGGCGCCATCGCCGAACAAGGCCTGGCCCACCATGGAGTCCAGGTGGAGTTCGGAGGGCCCGCGGAACGTGACAGCAGTGATCTCAGAGCAGACGACAAGAACGCGAGCGCCCTTGTTGTTCTCGGCCATGTCCTTGGCGAGACGGAGGACGGCGCCGCCGGCGAAGCAGCCTTGTTGGTACATCATGAAGCGCCTGACGGAGGGCCGGAGGCCGAGGAGCTTTAGGAGCTGGTAGTCGGCGCCGGGCATGTCGACGCCGGAGGTGGTGCAGACGATGAGGTGGGTGATCTTTGACTTGGGCTGGCCCC
>NW_010385768.1:0-932 GCF_000414095.1 Morus notabilis
ATTTTAAATACAATAAAAATAAAAGATTTCAAGTAAATATAATTACTTTTAATATAAGGGTAAATACGTAATTTTATCAATAAAATCAAATCTTTCCCTTCTTATTTCCTTCTAATACCAAATAATAGAAAAAAAAAATCATTATCTTTCATTCTTATCATACTAAAGAATTTTGAGAAAACTCTCAATCCTTCCCTCCTTTCTCACTTTCCCTCTCATCATATCTTATCTATCCATCCACCAATCCATTTCTTCTACTAAACAGACCCTATAAGTTAAAGGTTGCTTTTAAAAGTGTGTTTGATGGGAGGGATTGGGGTGAGAAAGGAAAGGGATGGAGGGAAAGTTTGAAGTGGAAAGGGAAAATCCATCGTTTGGTACGATGGATTGGGCAAGGGAGAGAAAAGGGGCAGGGGATGCAAATCCCTGGGCCCCACCAATATGCAATCCGTCCACATTTGGGAGGAAAGGAGTGAGCTGCATATCAGTAAGTATAAAATTATTATTCTACCCCTCTAATATTTATTTTCTCAACCTTAACGTGTAAAAGGTTTTATTTATTTATTTATTTATGCTAGTAGCTTTTCTTTGCAATTTATATCTAGGTATTTTTTTTTTGGAAAGTATACATATAGATATTAATACTTGTTACTTTTCTATATAATTTCTTTTAGTAGTCTATTTATGAATAAAAACTACTTTTTATATGTTATTAATAAAGATTATAGTGGAAGAAAATTGAGTATTGCATTATTAATAGTTAATCACTAAATATTTTAAGAAAGAAAATCAATTTATTTTGCACTCAAACTCATTCCCCCTCCTCTTTTCTTTTTAATACTAAAAAAAAGAGAATGATAATCATTTCTTTCTATCATATCAAATAACGTTGAGAAAAATTACAATTCATCCATTTTTTTCCACTCTCTTTC
>NW_010385769.1:0-932 GCF_000414095.1 Morus notabilis
GTCATTTTGAGTTCGTAGTGATGCCTTTTGGGCTCTCGAATGCGCCATCGACTTTTCAAGCAACCATGAACCAGGTTTTTAAACCGTTTCTCCGCAAGTTTGTGATCATTTTCTTTGATGATATTCTCATTTACAGCAAGAGTTTTGAGGACCATGTGCAACATTTGGAGTTGGTACTGCACTATTTGTTGACTAACAGATTTTTTGCGAAAGGGAGCAAGTGCAAATTTTTTTAGGATTCCATTGATTACCTTGGTTATCTTGTGACTTCGGCTGGAGTCAAGGCTGATCCAATGAAAGTCGAAGCTATGACCCGTTGGCCTCAACCCCGGAACCTAAAGCAATTGCGTGGATTCTTAGGCTTGACCGGGTACTATAGGCGGTTCGTTCCTGGCTACGCCACTATTGCAGCCTCTCTAACTGAGTTGCTCAAGCGCGACAATTTCAACTAGACTGACAAGGCCATGATTGCTTTTGAAGGATTGAAACAGGCCATGACAAGAACTCCCGTCCTCCAAATACCAGATTTTTTAAAGACTTTTGTGGTAGAAACTGACGCTTCGAATGCAAGAGTTTGAAGGAGCTCTAGACGCAAGTAATTCAGACCTCGGAGCAACAACACTGCCTAAGGAAGTTGTTGAGCTTTTATTTTTTGATCGAGTATAAAGCCGGAGTCGACAATTCTGCAGCCGATGCCTTATCTCGTTGTGTTGACGGGCCTATAGCAGAGGTTCGAGCAGCCTTGTCCTTTGGGTAATATGAATTCTTAGTTGAACTTTGTAAAGAAAATCAGGAGTGTCGGGATCTCCTACATATTCACCAACAATTGAAGGAGGGTACATTGGGTAACACGGATTTTGGTTGCCGGGATGGTCTGCTTTTCTACAAACATCACCTCTACCTTAGTCAGAACTCCAAACTCAAGCCACAGC
>NW_010385770.1:0-932 GCF_000414095.1 Morus notabilis
TTCGCCGCCTATTTTCAAAACCGTCGATTGATTTTTTATTTTTTAGGATAAAGGATCGAAACCCGTAACTTACCCTGAATCACATTCCACTCAAACCTGTCGATGCCGCCAGACTAAGCAATCTCAAGCGTCTGTTAACTTTTTGGCCTCAGTTTATTAATTTATATTTTTAATTTAAATTTTAACTATAATAAAAAAATTAAAAATAACTTTTTATAAACAAATTTAATTATAATAAAATTAAATCAACAAAATAAACGAGATCTTTATAAGTAAGAATTTTCATTCCCAATTTCTAAATTCCACACATGTAAATGTTTATGGAGAAATGTTTTTTTATCATATTTGGCATAATTGATAGTCTAACAAAATGGGCTTAAAGAATCTCTAATACAATGTTATATTGATGTACCCTTTATAAAATTAGCATTTAAGTGTAAAAATGATCTCTAATATAATATAATTCTATCTATTGTGTCAAATTTCACATGTATTAGATTTTATAGTAAATTTCTCACCAAGTACAATAAATTAAAATTTTAATATTTAATTATTATTGATTGAAATGTTTGTCCTTCATGTAATCATCACAACTTTTATTTTTTTTAATTATTTTAAAAATAAAAATTTATTTTTATAACTTTTAAACTTTAATGATTATAAAAAGTGAATTTACTATTTTAAATAATATTATGCATTAGAGTAAAAATAAAAATAACATATCATATCATATATGTTTACGTTAAATATACAAATAATATTAATATTTGCATTATAGATAGTGTTATATGGCTAAATTTTACCAGGTTTGTTTCTTCTGGAATTTTGGGACCAGTTGTACATACTGGGCCTGTTTGTTACCATTTTTATTTTCATTTTTCATGTTTTTCAAAGTAAAAAATTGAAAACAGAAATGAAAAACGCGTTTGGCG
>NW_010385771.1:0-932 GCF_000414095.1 Morus notabilis
GGAAATTTTGTTCATTTATTACGCATTAGTGATTGGTACTTTAAAATTTATGTACTCACAATAATATGTTTTTCTATTTAGATATAATATTAATTTTTTTATGTGTCAATATATCATGAATTAATTTAATAAATAAAAATTATTATATATATATATATATATACATGTTAGTATAATCTTGAGAAAAAAATATTTAGCCCCTCTACTGATAAATCGTCAAAAATTTCAGACCCAAACTCCATCATTAACCACAAGCGTCGTCGCTCCCCAGCGATAGCAATAAAAGCTTTAGCAAGCTTTTCATCCTTCGTAAGTTGCTATATATTTTCACTTGGGACTCCATACGTAAACCACCAATGTTCTCAAGTTCTTAAGCAATTAACTGTTCCATGTTGACATTCACTTTCTCTGTAGGATTTAGAGATGCAGCAACAGATATTATACATTCTTTAATCTGGTGTATTTTCTTCCCTCACACCATCTATCGTCTTTGATTTCTTCTTAGTGTTCTTTTTTGAAGGTATGGCTGAATTTGTTAATGATGTGTCCGCTTCCCGTGGTTCTACATTATCAAGTCCATAATCAGCTTCTTTCTCCTCCAAATAACGCATTAGGGTCTCTTGTGCACCTACTGTTGTTATAGGCATCGAGTGCACAACGAAATTTTAAAATTTTTTAAAACAATATAAAAAACATAGTTATAATACTGTATAACATAAATACAAAATATCTAAATTATATCTTAAAAATTTATGAAAACAGTACGTCTGAATTATAAAAGCGTTCTAAACAGCAACCGAAATAGTCTAAACCAATTGGTTTTCTTTACTATTCTCATTTTCACGACCGGAGTGTGAGTGAGCACACGTCATTTAATCTCTCCTTAGTATTCTTGAACTCCTTCCAACCACAAGAGAGCCAAAGAAAAAACC
>NW_010385772.1:0-932 GCF_000414095.1 Morus notabilis
TTTTTTTAATTTTAAATTAGCCATTTTATTTTTTGTTATTGTTGTTATGTTGTGCTGATGGTTTTCATGCATATCCAAATAAAGTTTTAAGAATAAACTTGACGGGGTATTTCAAACTCAAGACAAAAGGGAAATAGAAAGTTTGATTCAATCTCAAAAAGAAGCTTTTAAAAATTATTAAAGCGGAGAAGTACACTTCTTTTTGGTAGAGAAGGTTTTAATGAGTTTTAACATTGAAATTTTAGTATCATTACTTTAACTTTGTTGCCTTTTTATATTGGTTGTTATTTGTTTTTCTTCATTTGATGTAGTGTATTATTTTATTAATTTTGAATGGTATAAATAGATATTCAGTTTTTTTTTTAATTTAATTTCAGTGCACAATGCTATATGTATATATAATATCTATATCCATAACTATACATTAAAAGTGAATGCACTTACTATTTATCTGCACAAAAGACTATTTACCTAGATACAAAAGAACTATTCAAAGTACATAATATACTAGTTGAACTCTACGTGCTTTTACATGTGAAAAGTAATATGTGTGTTAAGTTATAATTAATTAATTATCATGTTATTATTAAAAACATATAAGATTTGAATATAAAATTTCAATGCGGAACGAAAATAAGAAAAAATAAATTTTAAGGCAAGAAGCCAAGATAAAGTCAAAAAACAACTAAAATGAATAAATAATTATTGTTTTAAGACAAAAGGAACCAAAGCAAAAAAATAAAATTTTAGGAAGGAAATAAAAAAGGGTCAAAAAAGACAAAAATGAAGAAATAACTAAATTTTAGAGTAAAATGAACCAAAACAAAAAAAAAAATTTAAGAAAAAATAAAAAAAAAGAGTCAAAAAAGGATAAAATGGAGAAATAAATAAGTTTTAAGGCAAAATGAGCCAAAATGAAAAAAAAAAAAAAA
>NW_010385773.1:0-933 GCF_000414095.1 Morus notabilis
GAGAGAGAGAGAGAGAGAGTTTTCACTGAATTGGATTCTAAAACCCAACTGGAATACAAAGCACAACGAAGTTGCTGCTAAAGCTGCGACAACGATAATAATAATTGCCAAAAGCAAGCAAATGGATACTGCTACGAAGAATTTGCTATACTTATTTTTTTTCCTTTTAATTTTTCGCTTGAAAATATTACAGTACTATCTGAGTATCAATTTCTCTCAGAAAATATATTATCATCTTTGAAACATATAAAGCAATCTCTAAATGGCCAACAAGCATAAATTAGAGAACACCATCCATAAGAAGCTTTCAGTAATGCCCTGTGTGTGAAATTGATTATGTATCTCATCTTTTTAACACCATAAATATGTACATGACCCGAAATGACAGGCATTGTTTCTGCTTTGCCCTTTTTGCGTTTGATCCTGCTCATCGACTCAAACGTCAATTTTCAACCAAACGGTGACAATTGACAGCCAATATTTCATGTGAGACTATGTATCTTAAATAAATTGAAAATGTTTTAACAGAGTATGTGGACTATCTCTGCGATTGCGGAGTTGTATCTTAAATCAACTCCAAATATAAGGCCTCTTGTTTGCTGGTTAGGCCGAGTTCATTCAGCGTCAAAGCACTCTCCCCATCCTCGAAAGCACGCCTAGGATACGGCCTTACCTGTTCAAGCAATGTGAGTACACAGTAAGCCAAACGGACTATAGTTTCTTAAAATAGGAGGAATAATATGTCAACTCATGAAGCACATACATAAAAGTAGTGCACAAACATTTTCTATTGAATACCCAAAGCAACATACAATTCAATCGAATTTCAGTACGTAAGGAATGAAGCAAAGGCTTTACTTACCAATCTGTAAGAGCCAGGTTTGACTGCTCTACCAATGTCTATGAAGTCAAAAAGAGACTGCAAGCCATGTA
>NW_010385774.1:0-933 GCF_000414095.1 Morus notabilis
CTACGTTCTTATTAGATAATTGATGCCATATTGATACTTACAACTACATCAGATATAAATGCACAGGACAACGCAAATGACCCAACAAGTGAACAGAGGCATCTCTGAGGCCCGAAAACACGAGAACACCTCGACACACTACCGACAAGCACAATTAAGGCTCTAGTAGAAGAAACTATTCCAGTCAAGATAAACTTTCGCGCTCTGAAAGGTATGATTACCAATCCCCATAATGAGGGGACATCAGCGATACGACAAACTAAAATAACGTAAGAACGAACACACGCCGACGACCAACAGCGAAATATAAACAAACTAAAAACAAAATGACAGAAATATTAACGCCTTATTACAAATACACAAATTAAAACAAGAGAGTAAACACCAAAAGACTTCGACAGAGACTCCGATAACGGGCCGAGCACCATCACGGATGGGCGAGAGAGCCGCAACACAACACACTACTCGAAGAAGACACCCAGCCTACCTCCTCTGCTGACATCTCCAATCGCCAAACCAACCACCAGCCCCTGAAATCGCTGATTTGAAGGAGTCAAACCCCAAGGGGCATAGATGTACCGGAGCAAGGATGCTCCCAAGGACAGACCCCCAACCACTGCTCATCCCACCCCACCCGCAAACTCGACAACGCCTTCTCAGAAAGATCCAAGCAGCCGCATATGGTGACCCTCCCTCAGGGTCAGGAGTCCGGAGCATCGCCCTTCAGAAGCATCAAACTCTGGCCCAATGAAGCCTACAATTGAAGCAGCGCTCAAGAAAAAGAAAGAGAACCAAACCCTAGCAAAGCACATATCACTCTTCTTATTCAACAGGAATTGTTAGTTATCTGTAATTCATAGACAGTTTCAATTGTGCTTGTGACCTAATCATATTATCTGGGATAACTTTTAGGTTATGTTTGGGAAAAAAAAA
>NW_010385775.1:0-932 GCF_000414095.1 Morus notabilis
TTACCAAGGTTTTATCCCAATGGGTTTTTCTTGGTAAGGTTTTTAATGAAGTTTTTATAATTACATAAATAAAGTCTTATTCCATTAAAATTTTACAATATTCGCGATTTATTATAAATTTCGTTCTTTTTTTTAAAATTTTTATAAATCATGTTCGGATCGAACCGAGCCGATTCGGTTCTTAGGGCCGAGCTAGACCTATATAAAGTTATTTAGGGCCGGCCTGACCCGGCCTGATTAAAACTACTGGCCGGCCAGGCCCTGCCCTAACTACCCTTTCGGGCTGCGCCCGAATTTTCAGTTCTACATATATATTTGTTTATATAAAAATATATTTATATGAATATGAGGGCGGAAGAGGAGTGGGAGTGGTTCCCTCTACCCCATCATGTTGCGCCTCGGGGAAGTTTTTTTCCCATCCTCACCTCCAACCCTAATGATGGTCCCCTATCCTTGTCCTTTTCGGGCGGAGCCCCGTCCCATGAAAAAAAACTGTAATCTCTATTGTCATAAATACGAGATATTTTATCCATCAAGTAAATTATAATAAACAAATTCAAGCAAAAAAAAAATATAATAAACAAATACCTACCCTAATTACATGCATCTAGATATCCTCCTTGGTTTTTTCGCTCTTTTCAAAGTCTATTAAAAAAACTTTTTAGTCCTCGAAGCTTAACAAACACCATTACCGGCCAATTTCTCTCGCCCTCTCTTTTCTCGTCCATTTCTTTCTCACCTCCAACTCAAAACTCAAAAGCATCTCTTAACAAACCCACATATAGATATAGATTTAGATATAATATAGATAATAGATATATTGATCTGTTTCTACAATCGGTCATCGGTCAGATTTGCTTCTTCTCCTAAAAATGGTACGTTTTTTACATCTCTCTCTCTCTCTCTCTCTCTCTCTCTCTCTCTCTCTCTCT
>NW_010385776.1:0-933 GCF_000414095.1 Morus notabilis
AGTACAATTAAAATTACATATTAAACATAATAGCAATAAATAAAAGGACAAATATTAAAAGTATGAGTATTGCAAGGAAAAACTGAAAATCGTGTGGAGAATGATCTCCAAAAAAAAGAGCAAAAACATAGAAAATGATTACTAAAATAACAAACATCATCATCATATTCGCCATATCGTGAAGATTATATTAAAAATAGTGAAGAGAATATGGGAAGTGAAAGATAAAAATATTAAGAAAAGAGAAGAAAAGATGAGAGGTGAATTGCATGGGTTAAGAAAAACTACATTTTATAGAGTAAAAACTAGCCATTTATAGTCGTTATATAGCTGTTAATAATAATGTAAAAATCTGTTATATTACCGTTAGAAGTGGGAGAAAAATTGCAATTGTATACCTCAAATGATGTAGACAAATAAACAAATGAGAATAGTAATATGCATGCAGAAAGTGCAATGAGAAATTATTACTTGCAGATGGCATTGCCGTCCATTTACGAGAATACAAGCACGTCAAACTACTTGGTAAACCTTTTGAAGCGTATGTAACGAAAAAATTATAAAAATTATAATATGTTGGTGGCATAACCCTCCTTTGTATGAATATAAAATAATAAAGTATACTTACATATCTTTCACTTGAATTAATAAGGGTAGAAACTTGTAGTAGGACTAAGGCTAGGACCTACTTTCTTTTGATTTTAAGGTAGATGCTTGTAATTGGATCAGAGCATCATTTCTTTGAATTAATAAATGTAGACAATCACAGTAGGAATAGAACGTTCATGTTGATAACGTGTTATAAAAACTAAGAAGAAAAACTTTAGAGAGAGAGAGTTTCATTAATTTTGTGAATGTATATAAAATGAAGAGATTTAGTACCTATTTATAAGAAAAATTTTGACACTATTTACGGTTACTATTTACACAGTA
>NW_010385777.1:0-934 GCF_000414095.1 Morus notabilis
GCAAAGATAGCATTAAAAATGTGTATAAAAAAGTGTTAAAAGGAATGGTCTTGTTATATGATTGAAAGTTGAGTCAAATTATAGCTTTTTAAGAACATACCCACCATCTTCCACTAAGCCTATCTTCTTCTTGGATAGTGGTACGACCACCGACTTCCCTCTCAAAAGGTGCCCTAGAACATGACAATATACAAAGCTTTGCTACTAATTCTTTCACAAGATGGGATTTGTTATTAATTTAATATTCTATATATATATATATGTTAATTGTTGATTGGTTTTGATTACATAACATAAAATCTTATTGATTAGCTACTTGGGGTGTATATTAATTGTATACGCTGGTCATGTAAGTAATATTGGACCAGATGGTTGAATTCATAAGCTTTAAGAACAGTCAAGGATGAAAGTTTTGATCCAAACTAGATATTATTTTTTAAGCATTTATGGTATATTAAAAGAAAACAGTACTTGTGCATATTATAATGTTATTATGTATATATGGTAATGTATCTCAAATGTAGTTTACATATTTATATTACTTATTGTACTGACAATTTCTTTTTAATGCCACGGTAATCATGTGAATTCAAAAGAATCAATCTTTGTTGTATCTTTTCTTAGCCTTGTTAACAAATTACACCAGTATTTAAACAAAATTAATGTGTGGATTGCAGGAATATGTAGTGGAACATTTATTCGTAAGTTATTCTTAAATGATGATTTTATTCTCCAACTTTTGGTATCGGTTTTAAATGTTTAATATAGAAACATGTGACTGATATTAGAAAATAGAATCTTATCCCATATGCATTGCTTCTTACTTTCTATAGAGATCGCTGGAATTTCAAATGTGGTTTGGTAAAGTTTAATTCCTTGATTGCATTGATTTCTTTGTTTAATAAATTAGGTTTTTTTTTTTTTTTTTTTTTTT
>NW_010385778.1:0-934 GCF_000414095.1 Morus notabilis
TTTTTTTTTTTTTTTTTTTTTTGGGGTAAAGTGAGTAGTAAGATCCTAAGTAACATAAACAAAGTAACATAAATAAAGATGACATCATTTGAGTGGCATTTTTGAAATTCTTCCTGCGAATTGAGTAAAAGTAATGTTTAAATAGGCGCAAATCACACAAAAGTAGTGGCTAGTGTTGTGCAAGTAGAAGCTCAATTATTATTATTACTGCCACCATTATTTACTGATTTAAAACCAGTATGCTTAAGTTTGTTCGTCTTTTTTTCTACCCGTATCTCTTCTTGCGTTCAAGAAGTTAGCTCTTAAGTTGCGATCTGATTGCTCTTGGTAAATTTGCAGATTTTTTGGCTTGTAAAAGCTATTCTTCCAGCCAATTAATAGAAGTATTAAGTTCCATTTAGGACATTACTTAGCTCGTTTCCTAAAGAATAGTTTACTGGATAAAACTCTAGTGAACCCATCCAATTGTCCAAAAATTAGTAGAGACGACCAATGTTTTGAGACGAAAAGGCTTCCTATGTGGCTCCTTTAGACGAATCCTTCATACAGGTGAATACAATCTAATTAGAACAATCCCCCCTATATTGACACTGGATATACAGTAAAGTATCAGCAACGGCAAACTTGCTGAGTTGTTGCGAACCTTTGTTCCTCGAGTGGTTTAAGCGCGCGTCGAGGATTCCAATTTCCTCAGCCAGCTGAATCTTGAAAAAGCAAAAAAGCCAGCCGAGTAACTGCGAAAAATAACTTGAGCAGTGGATGAAAAGAATCTAGTAAGTTGGCCTACGACATAATCTCCTCAGAAGAACTCTTTCCTGTGAAAAGCAAGTGTTGGCACAGCTGTTAGGTTTTGCACTTTTGTACATTTCAGTGGTATATGAGGTCGTCAAGGAATCTCAGACAAATACGTAGAAAATAGTCAAATACTTGCCTC
>NW_010385779.1:0-927 GCF_000414095.1 Morus notabilis
TTGTGGCTTAATTTCTTGAGTTTCATGTTAAATTTTGATTTTCTTGTTGAAATCATAAACCTTGAGTCACTACTACAATTTCTTGTAGTGAGCTTTCCCCTTCTTAAAGAGAAGTCAAAGTTTGCTTAGAGACATGTTAGTCTGAATTTTCTTTGAGAGGATTGTGTGTTATGTGAATTTTGGTCATGTTCATAGCGTTTTCTAGTTTTAATGAGTATGGTTTTGATGAGGATCCTAACAGCAGCCCAAAGAAAAGTATAAAATTGTACTTTTTTGATGAGTTTTTTATGTTTATTTTGTTAGAATCTTAAACTAGACATCCTAAGCTTCATATAGCCATAAGAATCACCTCAAACTGACAATTATAGCTCAAGTTATACATTTTTAAAGTGAAGTATGTTTTCTAGAAATTCTACAGAAAAACCAGTACGTTTTGATCTGGTGTGACATATTTTTGGAGGCCTTGAAGGACCTGAAACCAAGCTTATGATAGCTCTTTGGAAAGCTCTAGACGTTTACTTTGATTGGACATTGATTTTATAATTTTTGGGGCTATGTAGAATATTTTATATTTATTTCTGTTACAGTCGTCAAAACAGTCTTTTCTTAAAATTGATAAAACAAAGAACTGAGACCCCTACTTTTTAAAATAGGAATGCTGTACCCACCCTTACTACCATTTAGAACACATTATTAGTGATGTGTGAGAGTTTGAACCACCTCATTTGGAGTTTTGTAGCCCGAGTTGTGCGCATCGAAAGTTTTATGTGGAAACTTTAAAAAAGCTGTCAAAAACAGAAAAATCAGAATTTTGATTTCTGAAGAACTGTTTTTGAGGTACTTAGAGAGTGGGGATTTAGGTGTATGATAGGTCGTTGGAAAGATATACATGTCTACTTTCTTTTGGAGTTTATTTTGGAATTTTTG
>NW_010385780.1:0-934 GCF_000414095.1 Morus notabilis
AATGTTATAATATATTACTTAATAATTATAACAAAATATGATTTTACTTTTTTATTATATTTATAAAGAATGTTGAAAAATAACACCGATTTGGGAGGGAGTTTGCCCTAGCCATCCATCCAACCATCGGGAATCGCAGAGAACCTAAGCAACGCCGTCAATCAACCAAACTCGTCGCAAGATACACCCCGACAAACACGGTCAGTTATGTTTGGTCTTTTATCTAGAAAACTTAGAACATCCGTAACTTACAATGGAGTTATTCTGTCGAAATCAATCTCTCTGCTGAATTTCCTTGCCGTTACATTCTCTTCATCTGCTATAGCTGAGCAGGAAAATATCGAAAAAGCTCACTCTTTTACAGTTTCATACCTCATAAACTCATGTGGGTTGTCCCCAGAAGCCGCCATTTCAGCTTCCAGAAAGGTCCAGTTTCAAAACCCAGAAAGACCCGATTCTGTTCTCGCATTCTTCAGAGACCAGGAATTCTCGGAAACCCAGATCTTAGATTTCATAAGAAAACGCCCACGTTTCCTTCTAACAGACCCCAACAAAATACTTTTGCCCAAGCTTGAGTTTTTCTACTCCAAAGGGTTTTCAAAGAAGGATCTTGCGAAGATTGTATCTTCTGACCCTTCTATTTTTTGTAGAAGCTTGAAAAATTATATTATACCTACTTATAATCTCTTCAAGAGAGTTTTGGTCTCTGATGAACAAGTTGTCTCTGCTCTTAAGCATCAATGGATATCCTTGGAAAGGCATTCGGAAGATATGGTGTTGAATATTAGGCTATTGAGAGATTTGGGAGTTAGTGATTCAAGTATAGCTTCTGTACTTAGGAGTTTTCCTGATGTTGTTGTGCCAAAGGCTGAACTGTTTAGTGAAATTGTGAATAAGGTTAAAGACATGGGATTTACTCCAAAGAAACACTCTT
>NW_010385781.1:0-934 GCF_000414095.1 Morus notabilis
TTAAAAATTATCACATAAAATCACATCTTAATTTAAATTAAAAATTTAAATCTACAAACTAAACAGTGCTTTAATTTTTTTTTTCCGCACAAAACAAAAAAAATTATTTCCCTCCCGCATAATTTGGGCTTGTGATTTACACATTAAATTTAACAAAAATTTTAAAATATTATAAAAATAACAAAATTTTATATCATTAAAATAATGATTATATTATATAATACAAAATAGATATATATATGATAATTATTATGTTATTTTTATTATATTTATAATATTTTAAAAACTTTACTGTATTTCAATTGAAATTATGAAATTTTTCCGCGCAGTGTATTTATTATTTTTTTAAAGATGTCCTTTGTGCAGTCAATGATGAAAATATCGATATTTTTACTAATATTTTTGCGATAATTTCTATATATTTAGAAGTACTGATATGGAAATAGGGGTGTAGTACCTTTTCCGTAGAATATCTTAAAATTTCTACGGATAAATATCGATATTTTCATGGAATTTCCCATTTTCGAGTAAAACATAGTATTAAATGACTGAATATCGTGAAAACTTTGCGAAAATTTGACGGAAATATTGGTACAATTTCCACAAAAATATATGTAACTTTATATTCATATATTATTTTATTTTTCAGAAAAAAAATTAAAATATGGCATTTCTAAAATTATATAAGGAATTATTCAAATTCCATATCTTAGTATGAGTATTGTATAAACCAAAAATGTGTTTAAAATACTTTCAAACCTCCTAAAAGCCCTTTTTAGTATTGATAATTTATCATAAGGTATGAAACCATATATGTATGGTATATATATTATGTTGACTTTCAGCTATTTACTTTATTTGTGGACGTGTACTTAATATTTATAGTATTATGATAACACTTTACCTTGCATATTTATCAAATAATTAGTATTTT
>NW_010385782.1:0-934 GCF_000414095.1 Morus notabilis
TCCTATGTAAAAATCGAAGAACTTGAAAGAAAGCATAACTTAAACGAATTAGCATGAAGGAAAATGCCGCGGGAAAATTTGATAAGGATGCAGAAGGATACTACACAGCAAGAAAAAAACTTGTAGGTACATTAACTTGAAACAAATCGTATAAGCAGGATTACCTTTTGCTTTTTTCCCAATATCCAAAAATGGTGCTGGGCTGCTTCCCATATTTAATCAAAAATGAAAACCAGACTGCACCCTGAAGCCAAAGTTTTGGTATTATAAGTTGAAAAGTATACACAAATAAATAAATAAATGAAAGCAATTTTCACCAATATCAACCAAAAATCACGATAGCAATTTTCAACAATCAAACTGAGTCCAAAAACATCAATCAGTTATCAATAAATTCCACAATAAAATCGATTACAGAAACTAATTGCTATTCCACAAATCAAAATTTCAAACATAAAACATCAATAATCCATATACCCAAAAATGACGAACAAAATTGAAGCTCTTTTTCATTCTTACGATAGTCAACAACTTAACGAAAATCTCCTTCTACTTGTCCTCAACATTTGCAAGCAAATTATAAAAACCACATAACACAAATAACGATTATTAATACCCAGAGAGCTAAGATTTCCATTCTAAAGAAACCCACAGAGAGAATCGTAAAATCTATCAAAACCCATTACAGAATGGAAGAAATAAAGGGAAATGAACGATCGCATTATAAGATTTTCATTCCAAAAATATAACAAAAATTACAAACAGAAAACCAACCGTGGAGGAGCTTGGGGGATCGATGGGGAAGAAGGGCTGACGCGACGGCGCTCGCACACTCCGGCTGGGGATGCGGGCCGGGAAGCGGACACTGATGAGCTCTACCTGAGCTCTAGGGTTCTTTTCAAAATGCACTTAAACCAAGGGCTCAGAATATGTT
>NW_010385783.1:0-935 GCF_000414095.1 Morus notabilis
CTGAGTAAAAATCTATACATATTTGTGTCCGCTCTACCTAATTCATCATACTATCTAATTTACCAGAGTCATTGACATTAATTTCTTTTATCAATTATTTTGCATCTTAATTCTTGATCAAAGGAATCCAAAAATAAGTACTGCTGATGAGAGGCAACATTCTAAAAGAGATGATGAGCTTGCACAGAGGAATATTACAAGGACAAAATTATCAATAATGAAGGAAATTCTTGATCTACGAGGAGCGTATCTTCAAACGTTGAACAAGATATTTCTAACGTCATGGGTGATTGCAGTCATAACAGATCCATTTTTCTTGTACATTCCAACTCTAAACGAGGAAAAGAAGTGCCTTAGAATGGACAAGAATTTGGAGATTGTAGCTCTTGTTTTGAGATCTATCACGGATCTCTATCTTACATACTGCATATTGTTTTCCAGCTTCTTGTTGGATTCCTGCCCAGGAACTCTGGGGAATGGGAAGAAAATGGTTTCCTCAAGTATGCTTTGGCAAGAGCTAGGAGATTTAAATGGTCATACATCTTAATTGACGTTCTAGCTGTTCTTCCTGTCCCACAGGTAAAAGATATAAAGGATATAATAAGAAACTCGAATCCTACATCATTTAAATCAATATTTATATATAATTATAGACTTATAAAAACATAGTTAAGACACTTCACTTAACACGTTGACCTATTAACATGAACTCAAACTTCTAAAGAGCTTAGGTCGTATTTGGTTCAAAACATAAATAACATTTTAAATCTTTTTGTTACAGTATTTACTCTCATAAAAATTTGATTTTCTGTTTAGATCTATAAACCAAACTAGGCTCTAATATTCATAAATAAAAGGATTATTATCACTGATACCCCTGAACTTTAGGGTCATTCTCAGTCTGCCATCTGAACTTTAAAAACTCTCATTTTCCC
>NW_010385784.1:0-934 GCF_000414095.1 Morus notabilis
AAAAAAAAAAAGAAAGTTGTTGAAACTTAAACCAAAATTCTCTATAATGGATGAGTCAAAAATCCATGAAAATGGTCACATTGGCAATGTTGAACTTGTGTTTCAACAAACTAGTGAGGAAATACTTCTTGGGTTTGATCCAACTTCATGCGAAAAATCTCGAAATTTATTTTATGTGCTCAAATGTTCTATGGTCAAGTTGCTTCTAGGTGGAGCTGACAAAGTGATCAAGGACCAAAGAGCACTGAAAACCAAACTTCCTGATCTTGCAAAGGGCCTCGAATTACATGATTTGCGAAGCTCTTTGCCGGAAAAGGAAAGGGTATACGAAAAATCCGGTAATAGTACTTTTCTTAACTCGAGCGCGGATTATGAACATCCCTTACAAGTTGAAAACTTTCCCACAAGGGATCACAATAATCTTTCCCTTATAAACTTTCTTGCTTTTGTTATGTCACTAGTGGTGAAAATCATGGGATTTCAGTTTAGTCTGCTGATTAGCTTTCTCACATTTCCAATTTGGTCATCTTATGTTCTCTTCATGTTCTTGTTATTTCCACTTCAAACTTTAGACCAAGTTAGAGGGTATTTCATGAAAAAGGTGTTGGGAATGTCGGGTGGGACATGCATGCTTTTTACTTCTTCCGTGTCTAAGCGCGTAAATGCGCAGAAATCAAAAGCTGTGAGGATTGGATGGGCCTTGTTCTCTTCGATCTACGTCTGTTCCGTGCTTCTTGGATTGCTTGCATTTGGATTTTTCCTTGGGGGATTTGTAATGAAACACCTGGTTGAAAAGCCTATTCAAACAAGGGAGAACCTTAATTTTGACTATAGCAAAGCAAGTCCCGTCGCCTTCGTGCCTCTCAAGGACAATGTAGGACATGAGACGCGCAGCAGCGCTCGTGTTATTCCTTATAACCACAAATTGCAGCTT
>NW_010385785.1:0-935 GCF_000414095.1 Morus notabilis
CCAACTATTTACTAATTAATAGATTATAATTAACATAATATATGATTGACATATTAATTAATTATTTTTTAATTAATAACCTATTATTACTTGTTTTATTGTTAATATGTTACACAATTAATTTTTGATAGTTAATCTTTAACTAAATAATTAATTACTATATTATTTTATTAATAGTTTTAAAAGCTTAATAGTAATAAATTAATATTTAATTAATTATTAAGTAATTACTATCTATTTATTAGTTATTAAGTATATATATTTATTAAATATTAATTAATATATAAATAATTAATAATTAATAATTAATTATTTAATATAATTTTGTTGATAAATACTAGAAAATGAAAATGCAAAAGAGAAAACAACTTTTTTTTATTTTCTTCACAAAATTTATTTTCATTGTTTTTTTATTTTTGTTTCTGTTTTTAAAATTTTTATTAAACAAACACGATTTGTAAACTATTTTCATTTTTATATCTCAAAAAAATACAAAAATATCTAAAAAATAATTTCAAACGCACCGTTAAAATATCCCAATTTCATTTCTGAAAGCACAAGTATTTCAAAATATATTATATAATAAGAAAGCGTCTTTTGTACCCATAAATGGGAAAAAGGAAAAAGGAAAAAACCGGTTATATCCGGTTGTATATAAAAAACATGAGTCCTTCCACGTATCCAGATGTGTGATTGGGTATAAAATATTAGAGGTTGTAAATTTGCAATCTTAAAAGTACTGTAGCAGGAGTTTCTTTGTAATGTTTATAAGGGCACTTCTGTAATACCAACTCCCAAAATAATTTTATATTATATGCAAAAAAGTAACGCCTAAGAAGAGCAGCGTAACGAGGATGAATAGAAAAGTAATGGAAATTTTACCTTGTTTTTGCAAAACTCATGGTCGTTTATGCACAGTAAAAGAATAGTGTTGA
>NW_010385786.1:0-935 GCF_000414095.1 Morus notabilis
TTTTAAAAAAAAAGGGAAATAAAAAGGCCGTTGGATAACTGAAATTTAAAGTTGCAGATTAGAGGAGGGAGAAGGAGGAGGAAAAAGTTGAGTTGATGATGCTTTCTTTCTTTGTTTCTTTATTTATTCGTTTGGCAAAAATGCCCTTTAGCTTTAATCAAATAGAATCTTTATTGCTTTGAATGAGAGGAGTGATGGAATTGCACTTTCAATCATTGGAAAATGGCTTCCTTGTAATTGTATTTGAAGACCTCTTTCTGGTGACAATGAAAGGATAAAAGTCACCATCCAGCTTCGACCAAATCTATTGCTTTCTGTACCTTGTTTCAATTAGGGTTTCACCATCAAACTTCTAATGACAACATGAAATTTCGTTATCTTTTTGTTATCTTTTTTTTTACCTTTGGCCCTGTCATTTCTTCCTTTGGAATCTAAGGGCCATAGATTATAAGAATTATCTAACGCGAGAAGCGCACGTAATTCCATCAATATCTTCTTTATATAATATATTATAATTTTAGAACATATATATATATATATATATAAATCTTCTTTTAAAAAAAAAATTACGGTGGAAACAAATTTTTTTCACTACTTTTTTTGGTGAGCCCTTAGTAGAGCTGCCAACATGTTGTTTATAGGCGTGTTTTCAATAATAATGAGTCCTTTTACAATTTCTCTTTATAAAATATAACACACTGTCATTATTCTTGAGCGGACAATGCTCGTGGTATTCTAAGAGAAATATACTATTATAGAACTTTAACAACACAGTTTCAGCCAGTCAGAAATGGAGTCAACTACTCGTAGTGCTAAAACAAGGTTCCACAATCATATCACACAAATAGCCTCACGATACGTCACATACCCGCATCACAGTCAATGACTGTAATACCCGAGATTTAATTAAGCCTTAAGCTAATAATAAATAAATT
>NW_010385787.1:0-936 GCF_000414095.1 Morus notabilis
AGGTCGACAAATTGATTAACAATGGTTTCATCAGGGAGGCTCACTATCTAGATGGGTTTCAAACCCTGTCATGGTGATCAAGCCTAACGGGAAGTGGAGGACGTGTGTTGACTTCAGCGACCTCAACAAGGCCTGCCTGAAATATGGTTTCCTACTCCCTTGAATAGATCAGGTGGTCGATGCTACTGCCGGACATGAGTTGTTAAGTTTCATGGATGCCTACTTTGGTTATAACCAAATTCCTATGCATCCGGCCGATGAAGAACACACATCGCTCATCACAGACATGGGCTTCTATTGCTACAAGGTAATGCCATTTGGCTTGAAGAATGCAGGGGCGACATACCAAAGGCTTGTAAACAAGATGTTTGCTGAGCAGATTGGGAAGACGATGGAGGTCTATGTTAATGACATGTTAGTAAAAAATACGGAGGCTAGACAACACGTCACACACTTAGGGAAATGTTTGATGTGTTGAGAAGATATCACATGAAGCTAAATCCCTTGAAGTGCGGTTTTGGGGTTGGATCAGGAAAATTTCTTGGGTTCATAGTCAGTAATAGAGGAATAGAGGCTAACCCAGAAAAAATAAAAGCCTTGCAAGACATGAAGTCTCCCACAAAGCCAAAGGAAGTCCAGAGGTTGACGGGATGTATCGCTGATCTTAATAGGTTCATATCTAAGGCGACAAACAAGTGTGTGCCCTTCTTCGATGCATTAAAAGGAAGTAAGCGGTTCGAGTGGACAGCGCAATCTGAAGAGGCCTTTCAAAGGTTAACGAAGCACCTCGGCAAACCCCTTATCCTGTCAAAGCCCATTCCGGGCGTAGGACTAAGCCTATATATCTTTGTTTCAAAGCATTTTGTAAGTTTTGTACTGATCAGGGAAAAAGAAAGGGTCCAGTTGCTGGTCTACTACGTGAGTAAGAGGCTCCTG
>NW_010385788.1:0-936 GCF_000414095.1 Morus notabilis
AGAAAATGGTATCGTAGTTCGGTGTGCACACTTACATCTGTAGGATCACGCCCATACAGTGAATAATCTACTAAGATGAAATGATTACAAACACTCCACGGTCTTACACACAAAGACTCCCTCCTTGATGATGTCGCCGTTGTGAAGAATCTTCTGAAAGGCATTGTCCAGTGAGCACTACTCGTCTTTGAAAGCTTTCTTCTGAAAGAAATACTTTCTCCTGAAAACAGTACGTTCTCATCCCGAATAACACACTTTTACACTCACAAATTAAAAGTTCACATACAGAGACTTTTTTTAAGAACGTTTCTCTCAAAACACATAGAAATCATAAGCACAGCCCTCACTGTCTGAAAACTATTATCTCGCAATATAAAAGGCCAACCTTTTCACCTTCAATCCTCTTCACCACAATAATACGTTCAGCCACCCCACTTTTCAAAGTCTCCTAGTTGTCACATTAATGATCTCAGCACAAAAAAGCAATCAGCAACATTTAACAGCAATGTCAACCATAGCATCAAATCTCCCAAATATTTTTTGAAATTTCCTTGCCAAAATTTCTGATTTCGTTCATCAAAACATTTCATATTTAGATCCAATCAACAAATCAAGCAACCAAAAAGACCTCTGATCTACATCATAAACACCAATCACCAAGAGTCCCTGTTTTTGAATTTTTTACAACCAATACCAACAATTTGTTGCCAACTAACAAAAATCCTAATAATCTTGAGTATATAAATCCAGAAAATAAAAGAAAAAGAAAAAAGGAACTATTTTCATTTTCTTTGACGAAATTTCATTTTCAATTCGTTCTCATCATAACTAGTGTTAGAAAACGTCACCTAAACATCAATATTCATTTTCCTCCCCACTATCGAATTCTCATGATCAAAGTTCATCCCAAGGCACTTGAAAAACTCTTTTTTTTTT
>NW_010385789.1:0-936 GCF_000414095.1 Morus notabilis
ATGAGCAATGAAGGAATCCAACTCCATGCGAGAAACTCCACCTTCATCAGTAGCCTTTCTCAATTCATTACCCAATTCCTCAGCCATTTTCCTCATCTCATCTCCTTCTTCCGATTTCATCAATCTCTTCACGACTTTCTCAATCACCGATGAACTCACCAACTCATCTTTTTTTGCCCATTCCCTCACAAGAACACCAACTTTGAGTACATTTGTGATAAACACAGCATTCATGGGTTGATCAGAATGCATTGGCCATGCTGCTATGGGCACTCCAAGACTTATACTTTCCACGCACGAATTCCACCCGCAATGACTCATGAACCCTCCAGTTGAGGAGTGTCCTAAAATCTCCAATTGGGGCGCCCAGTCTCTCACCACAATTCCCTTCTCTTTCACTCTCTCCTCAAACCCTTGTGGAAGTTGAGGCCTCCTAACTTCACCTTCATCAAAAACATTTCCTTTGTCTGCATCTCTCAAGACCCACAGAAACTTCACCCCACTTTTCTCCAACCCAATTGCCAATTCTCTAATCTGCTCATCTTTTATGAAAGTTGTTGTTCCAAAAGAGATGTACAACACAGAGTTTCTCTCTTGCTTGTCAAGCCACTCCAAACACTTGTGTTGGCCTTGACTATCCACTCTGTTTCCCGATCTGTTCTTGAAGCTCGTCACAGTTTCCAATGGCCCAATTGCCCACATCTTCACATCCTCATCACTCTCTCTCGCCTTCTCCAAAATGAAGTCAAGAAAATCGCTTTCGATCAGCCTGCAAGCGTTATAGAGATGTCCAGACGTCTTCATCTTCTTCATAAACTGAACTTGGTAACCTATAAAAGCTTCAAACTCAGGAGTTAAAGACTTTTCACAAGATGGAATATTTTTAGGGTCATTATCACCATCATGGCGGATTTGTATTCCCAAGGTATCGCGTAG
>NW_010385790.1:0-937 GCF_000414095.1 Morus notabilis
ATGTTTTTTGTTTTATTTAATGTAATACGCACACGAAGGGATGTAAATATGTAATAGTTAAAGGACATAAGAAAAGAAAAATCTAGAAAAAAACAAAGAAAGAAAGAAAGAGAGAATACATGAGAAAATTTAATCAGCTGTAGCAACTAAAAAAAGAAAAAACTTTCACTTAAATAATTTATTAATAATTTAACGATGAAAAAGAAAACGTTTAAATTGTATTGGGTTTAGAATTCGTTCTTAAATAATTTTATTTTTTATATGAAAATAAAAAGGAAAACGTTTTTAATTCAGACAGAAATTATTTTAAAAAATGTGTTTGGTAGTTTTATCAAAATATTATTTTCAGTATAAAAAAACTCATTAATGTCTCTCTCTCCCTTTGCTCGAGAAAGGAAAAAGCGAAAATAAAAAATGAAAAATGACAAAATCATTTTTCATTTATCTCCCAATTTACACTAAACTAAAAAATCGTTTTCATTTCCGTTTTTTGTCTCTAATTGTGCCGAACGCCGTTTTGGAATCATTTTCATTTTTTTCTCAAAAAATGTAGAAAATAAAAACAAGAACAATTCTAAACACGGCAATTAAGTGTGAGAATAATAAGGAAGAGAACTACGACTAAGGCCTCATTCGCTTTGTGCATTCGAGTTTTTAATTCGAATTGAGATGTGATATTTTTTAAAAATTTTTAACTGTAGTAGAAAAAGTTAGATGTGACATTTTTTAAGAGCAATTAACTGTAAAAATTTAGAGCTAAAAATTCGAATCGGTGAAATGAACGAGACCTAAATGTATGAGGTACGTGCTGAAGTAACATAAGCATATTAAGTAATATTTTGGATTAATTTCAAAAATTTCCTCCGACCTATGACCATTTGAACGCTCTGTCTCCCGAATTTTAAAAAGTAATATCAGTTCTCCTTTAATTTTGTTT
>NW_010385791.1:0-938 GCF_000414095.1 Morus notabilis
AACACTGATGAATTGTCCAAAAAAAATAATGAACATTTATGAACCTAAGATTTTTCAAAGATAAAGGTAAACTAATTAAAAATCAAGATGACAAAATCATATCAAAATAATATTTGGAGTTGCAAAATTTTTGAATCATACTAATCCATTTTATTTTGTAATTTTTAACATATATATACAAACTATAACGACAAGTGACAAAACCTCTAAGCTTGCAAAAGTCTAATTTATGTATAAATATTATATTTGGATGGATTGGTGCACTATTAATTAAATAAGTATTTTCTTTTAAAAAATAAATAGTTTTTCAAAATAATAAGTAGAAAATTTTTTGAGAAAGAGAGAGAGTGGGAAGAAGGAGAACAGTTTGACCGGTTATTGGAAGTGCGTTTACGGGCAATCGGCCCCTAAAATACCCAGGCACTTTACGTCGGCCAATTTATATGGTGGTAGAGTTTGTGTTGGTATTTTATTCTCATTTTTTAGTCGTAGGTGGAATAAAGACTGTATTTTTGTCAGTAGTGTTTGTTTCCCCACAAATCTCTAAATCTGTGTGGGTTTTGTTGTTTTTGTTAATTTTAGTTGTGTTTTCCTACTAAGCTCTTACCTTATGTGAGTTTTATGTTGTTTTTTATCTTCTATGCTTTCAACTAAATTTTCCGCTGCGACGAGTTTACTTAAAAGAATACCAACTTTTAAAAACCGGTCTTTATAAAGAATTTTTTATATATTTTTTTTAGAGAGCCAACTACTGTACAGGGAAAATTAAAAAAAGTCCAAAAAAATACTTTAAAAAAATCCCTGCTAACAAATCTAATGATTTTGACCCGTTGTATCAAGTATTTTATATTATTCTAGAGTAAATAATGCTTGAGAAGTAAAAGGCAGGCGCAATGCACGTGGGTTTGATAGGATAAGACGCCGCTATATAAATAGGG
>NW_010385792.1:0-938 GCF_000414095.1 Morus notabilis
TTGGAGGTGAGGAAAATCTTTGGATGGGAGCCGTGTAAGGGGAAGAGGCCGATGCTTTTCAACCATAGATCTAAGACGCGTTCGCCGTGGGATCTCGCTGAAACCACAAGAACTAGGTTGAAAGAGGGAGACAAGGGAGCCTTTTTCCAGAGCCGTTGTTACCGGTCATCGCGTATTTTCATCGTTGAGGGGCTCGATCTTATTGGGTTGATCTTTTAGGATCTTTATAGATGTTTAATATTTTTATAGTTTTTGCTTATGTTTGTGTTGTGTAATAATGGTGACAGTTTTTTCATCTAGCGGTGTTTTGTCTTAGCTAGAAGGTGGTCTCCCCACTGCTCTATGTTTGTGGAGTGTCTCTCAGATAGAGGGTGGTTTCTCAACTGCTCTAAGACTAGTTGTGGGATTTGAGTCCATTAGTAGACTAGGATGTGACTCATCTTAAATCGTTTCTAAGTGGCCGAACCTTATTCTAGTGTCATTTTGTGGAGGAGTTTTCTCATTTTTTATGATAAGAGTGCGTTTACATTGTCTAATCATATGAATGACACTCATTTATTTAATTATGGTGTTGCCTTGTATCCTAATGTTTAGTGGTTATTTAATGAATATATTTCATTGCCGTTCATAAAAAAAAATACAGAGTATTATTATTATTTTTTTCATATGACCAAAATACATGATATAAAAATGAAAAAAAAAATCCTTTTTTTACTTTATGTCAGAGTAGTGATTTCTGAGTACACAGTAGCAGTGATCTCATGACTAATTATTGGACTTTTATTGGTTTATAGCGGAGAAGCATATTCCAAATCAATGATGATGATCTCCCTCAGCATTTATGGGCGGAGGTGGAGGACTTCCGACCGGTCGACCGCTACACCCGATCAGCAGCCTCCTGAAGGAACAAAACAAGATTTTGTCATAATAAGTGACCA
>NW_010385793.1:0-935 GCF_000414095.1 Morus notabilis
CATCCCTTGATGTAGTAAATAACATATTTATGAGACTAAATTAAGTAAATAGCTTATTTTAAAACTAGTTAAATTAAACAAAAATTTACCGCGTAAATGTTTCATTTAAGACTAATAAATTCTTTTCCACGTAAATTTTCTTTTTAAGAATGCTAAAAGAATTTTTTTCCACGTGAATACAGTTTTTTTACCATATAAATTATTTTTTATCAGTGATAATGACTCATCTACATGATAAACTAACATTTACGTCAAATAATTTTAAAATATGCTATTTACTTAATTTAGTTTAAAAAATTTACTATTTACTATAATTTTCCTTTCAGAGTGATAACATCAAAAATATATGAGTAATCTTGACAAATATTTTATGAAAGTGCACGGGTCAAGATTTTTACTCTTTGTTATTAATTCATAACATTTTTAATCAAATAATTACACTAATAAAATAATATTTATCAAAAATAAAAAATAAAAGTCACTCATACATTCTTAAAAAATATATATATATATTTTTTCAAAATATATATATAGTCACGGTTATCCTGGACTTCTTTCCGGAAAAAGTAGCCTGTTTGAAAGAAAGGGCGGGTAATTGTGGGGCTTCCTACAATGATCGTTTTTGGGCTACATCCTAGTATAGTCCGGTCCGTCTTTAGCGCTCCAAACTTCAAGAATTCGAAGCCCAACAAGGAGAGAAGGGCGAAGCAGTAATTTTACCTCCATTTCGATCAAATATATTCCAGATTAGGGTTTCACATCCATCCCTTCAAAATCAGGAAGAAACCCTAGTAGCTCTTAGAGATAAGAGGCGCCTCTGAACATTCGACGGTACGAAATACTCGGTTTTTTTTGGGTTCGCTTTAGGCTAATAGCAACGTCTCTCTTCTTTTTTTTTTTTTTTTTTTTTTTTTTTTTAAAAAAAAAAAATTTTT
>NW_010385794.1:0-938 GCF_000414095.1 Morus notabilis
GTAACATACTAGGCTTAAATTACTTAGCTCGACATATCCAGCTCAAGGTACGAAGCTCAGGATGTTGATCTCAAGGTACCGAGCTCAAAGTATCGAGCTTAACTTACCTAGCTCAATTTGAGCTTCGAATTTTTAAGTAGCCTATGTGGAATGTCGCGTCAAACTTGTAATAAATTATGGTATAATACATAAAAAATAGAAATAAAAATTAAATAAAAATACATGAGAAATAAATTATTTTCGTAGGAGTAAAGTGAAAATAAAAAAATTTAAAAAAAACACACAAAATTAAAATGTGAAAAACATTCAAAAAAAAATTTTAAAAGTAAAAAATAAAGATTAAAAAAAAAAGAAAAAGAAGAGAGAGGTAAGAAGAGGGGCTAACATGTGATAGCCCCATATAAAAGAGATTTAGGTCTTTTATATTTGTTAGATTAGATTATAGATTATAGAAATAGATTAGTATATATCTAAATACGTATATACACATATAAGAAATCTTAAAAATTATGTTGGGATATGTTTAGAAAAAATAATTTTAATAGGAGAAAACTGAAGAAAAATATTTTAAAGAAGTATATTATAATAACTAAAGTGTAGAACACCTTTTATAAAAAAGATTAATAAAAGAAAACAAATAATGAAAGAGTTAGTAAAAGAAGAATTAAAAAAAGCAAAAGATAAAAACGTAAAAATGATGGGAGTTTAACACTTGGAGTGGAGGAGTATATGAGAAAAGAATGTATGACTTTTTTTATGTATTATTTTTGTAACGTGCTACGCATATATTGTCGTGTTGGAGACACTTAAAGAGTTTATTGTTTATTGTTTACTGAATAATGAGAAATTTATTTATACAACCATTAAAGGATTTAACAAAAAAAAATTAAGTATGGACACATTTGAAGAAAATTATTTTAACCAACTAAAAATAAATA
>NW_010385795.1:0-938 GCF_000414095.1 Morus notabilis
TACAAATCCACAGCATCCGAGACATTATACAACACAATATGCAAATTTTTCTGATAAAAAAAGACTCGGTGACTAAAAAAACTCACTACAGTATATAACCCTACTACATTATGATGAACACGATCAGGGATAATTTTAAGGCCATCTTAAAAATTAACTTGCAATTGAAATAATCACACTTTAGTGCAGCACTTTCAACGGAAAATACCCAGCATAGGTAACTAAAGTATACGTAGTCAGAAAATTTGATCAACTAATTACTCAACTCAACGATCCTGCTTTACAAGATATACATCATTTTGTGTTCAATGTAGAAGTATTCACAGTCCAAAAATCGCATTGAAAGAAGAATGAATTGCTAGGAATTGGCTGCAAAAGAACAAAAGGTATACCAATTCGGCAAATTGTTGGTAAGTTTGAATAAGACTAGGCATGGGTCATGTGAAACAAATTATTGATCAGGAACAAATGAAACAGCTGAACTCAAATAAAAAGAGACTTGTTACACAAAAGGCCAAATAATATCTAAAAGAGAAATGAACTCAACGTTCGTATCATACACTTCAAGTCTTGAAAGCAATTTGAGCACTAAACTAGCATGCAAGATGTTCACAGAACTTCTTATAATAATAGTAAAACAACGTATTCACAATAACAATAGTACAACTAAACAAGATTTTGAACATTTGATGAAACATTTTTCAGATTAAATAACAGATAATTTCTACAGAATACCAAAAATTTGGACTTGACAGGACGCTATTGAATGAAGCAAAGAGGCAACACCTTTTCAAATGCAACAACCAAGTTGTCTCTCGCAGTAAGGAAAGGACTATCCACTGCCAAACTACGAAAATATCGATAAACAGCTACCAACTCATCGCCCGAATAAGAAGCCAATATAGCAAGCTGGAGTAAGAAGAGGATCAGTCACAAAG
>NW_010385796.1:0-938 GCF_000414095.1 Morus notabilis
TAAATTGGATAGCTACGACTATTAAACTAATTATAATTAAGATTAATTATAAAAATTCTTCCTGAACTATATCACTTGTAACACTTTATTCCCAATCCTTGAAATGTAACATCTATTCTACCCGAACAATAAAATGTTAACAAAAAAACACCTCTGTTAGATTTTTTTAAAGGAAATTGACATTTAATTTGTTATCTTCAGACATCTTAATAGTTCTATAGTTTACAATTTATTTTGAATTTAAAATTAATTTAAATTTAAACTTGTAATTAAAATATATCCATTATTGATTAAATATAAGTTAAAAATTTTATGAATCTTTTTTGTATAATAAAAAAAATTTATGAATTTTTTTGAATATTTAAGTTAGTTTAAATTTTAATCAAATTGTAAACCATATAATTGCCAAAATACTCTTAAAATAGCAAATTAAATGCCAATTTCAATTAATTTAGGGGTTAGTTAATTTAAAATCAATTATTCAAGGAGCGTTTCATTTATAAAAATAATAAGTAGTGTCACATCATTATTTTGTTAGTTTTATAAAGGCAGAGGATATTTTGAATTCGGAGTACATAATTTAAGAGGCAAAATGAATCATTTTCAAAATGTGAAGGACTTGTTGAAATAAGGTATAAAATTCAAGAGGCATTTATTAAAGGAAAAATAACCAAAACACCTCTTATGTTTTGATTAAATACTATTTTGCCTTTCCCCATTGTTTTCTATAAAATAAGACTCAAAATCCCCTGGAGCAATTAAATTTTAAAATTATCAAGATTACCCTTACCAATCCATATTAAGTGTTATTTTAGATATAATTTAATTAAAAAGTTAAATAAATTTTTTTTTTAAAATGCTTAAATAAATATTTCAATTAAACAAATGCGTCAATTATTTTGAGAGTTTTTTATTTTCTAAAATTGATTTTATTTAAT
>NW_010385797.1:0-938 GCF_000414095.1 Morus notabilis
CAAGATCTCGATCCTCAAAATCAAAATCGGTTCCCCTTTCTCTAAAGACTTAACGATGAAGTGGGTTCGTGGAGCAACAATCGGCCATGGAAGCTTCGCCACAATCAGCATAGCAACGCCCAGAAAATCCTGTGCTGAATTCCCTCCACTCATGGCCGTGAAATCCTCCAAAGTCTCTTGTTCTGATTCGTTGAAGAACGAGAAACGAGTGCTTGATGCGATCGGAAGTTGCCCGCAAATCATTCGATGTTTCCGTGAAGCACAGAGCGTCGAAAACGGCGAGAAGTTCCACAATCTTTTCATGGAGTACGCCTCGGGAGGAAGTTTGGCAAACAGAGTCAAGAGCCAAGGCCGTCGTTTGCCAGAATCGGAAATTCGCCAGCACGCAAAATCGATCCTAAAGGGGCTTTCATTCATGCACGCGAAAGGGTTCGTCCACTGCGATATTAAGCCTCAGAACATTCTCGTCTTCGACAACGGATCCGTCAAAATAGCCGACTTCGGGCTCGCAAAAGAGTCGGGCATGGAACAAAACAACTACATGATAAGAGGTTTGGTTTCTTCGTTTTCGTACAATTTTCATGACTTAAGCTTCGTTTGGTTTACAGGTTTAAAATTTTAAATTTTATAAGAGAAAACAATCGTAGCAAAATCTTTAAAAATGGTTTAAACTGCAAACTAAACCAGTCATTAATCATTCTTTTTATAATTCAAATTATTAATTTAACATAAGAGAAAATAACGTAGTAAAAACTTTAAACATGGTTAAAACTGTGAACTAAACTCGTTCAAATTATTGGTTTAAGAACGAGTGTTGAACAAAATTTTTCTCCAACAGGTACTGCCCTATACATGTCACCGGAGTCAGTAAACAACAATGAGTATGAATCGCCCTGTGACGTTTGGGCTCTCGGCTGCACGGTGGCGGAGATGGCGAC
>NW_010385798.1:0-939 GCF_000414095.1 Morus notabilis
TTTTAAAGAGTGCGAGAGAATCCCTCTGAAAAAAAAGCTTTCAATATTTATGTATCTCTCTCTAGAATTCTAATGGAGAAGGCATTACAGGCAAAGTGGGAAGGGAAGGTCTCAGCAAAGCTATCAAACGCCACAGTAGACCAAATATGGCCTCTATTCACAGACTTCTTCAACTTCCAAAAGTGGTTCCCAAGTCTATCCACTTGCCACGGCATCCACGGCACCAACGGTGATCCCGGCTGCATCAGATACTGTTCCGGATTTTCGATCCCATCCAACGTTGGCGACAAACCCGTCAGCTGGTCAAAGGAGAGGCTGATAGCCGTTGATCACGCCCAACACAGCTTAACCTACGAGATAGTGGATAGCAACATTGGGTTCGAGTCATACGTTTCGACGGTGAAGATCGTTCCTGGAAGTGATCCTGGTGATGATCATGATCATCAATGTGGTTGCGCGATTGAGTGGTCCTTCACCGTTGATCCCGTGGAGGGGTGGGCATTGGATGATCTAGTAAGGAAATACGAAGAGGGTATACAACGAATGGCCCAGAAAATGGAGGCTTCATTTGGAAATAGAGTGAGTTAAGTCGTTGACCAGTTTTCTCTTTTGTTATCAAGTATTTCACTTTAATTTGTGAATTTTCAATAATTGAATAATTGGATCTATAAATGACATATGCTTTCGGGATGTCCTCAATTCCTTGAGATGTTTGCATTGCAAAAAAAAAAATAAAAAATCGTTGAGATGTTTGACTTTTGCTCTGTTATTATTATTATTTTTAATAAGAAACTTCTCGATTAAATTTTTTGTCCATTAAATTTATATAAAATTAAAAATACTAAATAATCTTTATTTTATAATTCCTTTTTATCTATTCATAATATGTATATTATAATCACCCAGCTACCACTTGGTACCAATAAATGATTTTTTTTT
>NW_010385799.1:0-938 GCF_000414095.1 Morus notabilis
AAAAAAAAAGCGTTACTCAAGCCATAAATGTAACTTTAAAAGATGTTTAGTTTATAGATTAGAATCATGAGATTATAACCATTTTTAATTTACGTGTATTTTTTATGAGAAAAAACACTATAACGAATCATGAATCATGATTCGAATCGGGGTACGAATCCCCAACCAAACAACTCCTTAATTTACAGAGTACATTATGGATTCATTACGTGGCAGAAATGATCAAATTAGAAAGTTAAGAAAAGAAGCTTTCCGAGGGAGTCGTGTGCATGCTTAAATTAATGCCACGTATAATTTATTTAGTTCACGCGTTTAAAGTAGTAATTTTAATTCTAAATTTAAATTATTTAAGAGAACCATTTGTGAAAATTTTTTTTATTCAAATTTTTTATAAAAGAAAAGTATTTTATCATAATCAGAATAACAGTTCAAACGCGTGAAACAAATGGGCCCGTAATGTCGTAATATTTTTCATAGTAGTTAAAAAAAAAAGTCTAGAATCTAAGTATGAGAAACAAGACTTTAGGATTTACCTCTTTAATCGGTGTGCCAACTCGATTGGGAATATGAGGTCATGTTCTCCCCAGAGAATTAAAGTAGGCTGAATTAAGAACCAAAATTATCTTAAAGAAGATATTAACAAAGACAAAATTCATTAACCTTTCTTTGCTGGAGAATTTTGTGGCACGGTATAGAAAAATAACATTATAAGTATACATAGTTATATGCTGTCTGATCACCGCAAAATTATATCAACTTAAAAAAAATATGGTAATTTTCAGAGGTTGATAAAGATAAGAGGATTAAAAACTGTAATCTACTGGTTGGGTATTTTTTATACCGTACCATAAAATCATCATTTGTTTATTTTCACGAAGTTATAATTCTTTGAGTGGCAAGAAGGGTAACGCAAGAAGTTTCTGAAATGCTTTTTTTTT
>NW_010385800.1:0-939 GCF_000414095.1 Morus notabilis
AATAATTTAGGGATTTCACACTCATAAAATTCGGTTGCCGTAGTTTTCTTTATAAAAGAGGGGGCATCATTTTTGGGGTTAATTAGAGAGGTAGAGCAAAGACATAGAGAGTTGAGAGGTATGTGATTTTTCTCTTGTAATTTCTTCTTTATCTTAGTGGAAAAACTGCAGTAACTAAAGGATGAGGTATTCTCACATTGAAATAAATGTCTATATAAAGTTTGTGTGTCGATTTTTTGCTTGATTTATTTTACGTGATTATACTATTCTTGGTTATATAAAATTAGAGCGTCTAATTCTTAACATCAGGCTCCAATTGCATCAAACAAGCTTCCCGTATTGGTGTCAAAAACCATATCTGAGTGGGTTTTGGAGTGAGCCTAAAAGCACCATCAATTCAAGATCACATATATCCGACAATCATTACTCTGAAATCAAAATTCAAATGTGAAGGGTGTAGACTAGTGTTGGAACTTTGGGCCGGCCTGAGACCTAAATTTTTCGAGCTCGGCGGGCTGGCCCAATTGCCGGCCTGTCCAACGTTATATTTTCGGGTTCGGGCTAGGACAGCCCGAATTTGAAAAAAACTCCGGAGCCTGCCGCCGTGTTGTCGCCGTTAACCGTCGTCTGCCGGAAATTTTTTTGAATTTTTCCCGCCATGCCCGATTTGCCCAAACTGCCCGACCCGCCCGACTGCCTGAAAACCCAAACAACTGTCAAAATTTCAACCATTTGGAGCCCGCCTCGAGTTGAAGCCCGAAACCCGATATGCACGAGCTACCCGATTGCCCGAAAACCCGTCCAACGGCTAGTTTTTCAAATTTCTGCCCGCACCTGCCCGAACCCAACCCACCAAACCAAAAGTAGCCATTGCATCTGGATATTTTTGAAAAAAAAAATCAATTTTTTAACCCAAAAATTTCCTTATAAATACCCCCC
>NW_010385801.1:0-940 GCF_000414095.1 Morus notabilis
GATGAGGATCATAAGTCATTGTTGCTGAATTGTCTTTGTGTTAGAACGTCTTGAATACTTCACTTTGCTTAGAGTAGAAAGACGAATTAGAAGATCAAAATGAGAACATATAGCATACTGTTTTCTAAGCTGCTATGCTTTTGTAAAGTTTTCAATTATCTTAAAGCATAGAGTTAGCGCAGCTCTACTATTTTTAGACTGGTAGTTATAGCTGTTTTCTACATTTCAATTTCAACAGGCGTGGGATTCAACGTGGGCTCTTTGTTAAGGGAAAAAATAGGAATATACTTGTAACTTTATATTCTGCTTCTATAATTGCTTAGCTAGTTTCCCTTTTGTCAAAGTAATGTAACATTACAGCGTTATTAGTTGGATAGACAGTTTCCAGGAACACTTTTGTCTCAAAGTTTAAGTTGCTTGGTTGAGGAAACCAATCCTTTTTTAGAGTTTATAGAGTTAGCATTCTTATGGGTTTCAACGGATACGGAATTCAAGAACTTTTCCTTATCCTTGATGTTGTTGAACTGGAGGGACATTTTGGATTTTTAGAAGTTTGTTTTGTTTTGTTAGTGCAGTGCTATGTTTGTTTCTTCTTTTTGTTTGTCTGGTTTTTAGTTTCAGTTGATTTTGGGCGTTTTTTGCTCGTCGTTTTGTTCTTTTTCTTCTTTGAGCACTCCTAATCCTCTTTTCCCTTGTACTGATACAATTTTTTATCAATAAAGATTCTCGGTTTATTATTATTTGTTTTTAAAGTTAGTTGTTTGGGAGAGAATTTTTCTCAGTTCTGTGAAAGGACTATTTCACTAGGTTTGAGTATACAGTAGTTTTCTCTTTTACAAAATATTGCCTTAAAACATTAACTCCCAAGTGATCATTTTCCTTGCAGAAAATTTTCTTTTACAGCAGAAAGAAAAAAAATGTGGGTTTGCATTTTTTTTTT
>NW_010385802.1:0-940 GCF_000414095.1 Morus notabilis
AAAAAAAACTTAAGAAAAAAACTTGTGCGAAATATTTCGCAACTGAAATTAAAATTTATGAGAATCATAAATAAAAGATGTTTATGTAAGAATTTGAGAATAAATTAATTTAACATGATAATTAGAAGAAAATAATATTGTAGATAACCATAATAAAAGTATTTAAATGAGATATATTTGAAAATATATGATAGAAGATGCAATAAGAAAAGATAAGAAAGAAAAAAGAACAAAAGAAACGGAATAACTAAAAAAAAGAAAAAAAAAAGGTAAAAAAAAATGAGGAGGCAACAAAACACCCTCCCAAAAAAATTGATTCACACTTAGTAGGATAGGATAAATTAAAATGGTACATTCACCTTTATAAAAACGTTCTTTCAGTATCTTAAGACCGACTTTTAATATATAAAATGTCTATTTGACCATTCTCATTAATTAACAACAACTAATAATTTTCTGAAAAATTCTAAAAATACTTTAAAACAATTAAAAATTTAATAAATTAAAATATTTTTAGAAAATAATTTAACATTATTAGTTTATATTTAATTAATGAAAATGACAGTTTCAGCATTGTACATCACATAAATTGTTTCAGGGTAACAAAAGAATATTTATTTAAAGCTAAAGATACATTTTTAATATTATTAAAAATACAGAGTACCAGCAAAATGTTTCGCTATAACAGATGATACCAAAATAATTTTATCCTTAAATAAAATGTATGATTTGCGGTTGAGGAATGTTCAATCTGTAAATTAATCTAAACTCGATTAGGATATTCTCAATCCATTATCAATACAAAATGCCTTCTAATCTAACAGATTGATTTGATTGGGTTGATTTACTGGATTCATAAACTATGTGAACACCCTTAATTTTAAGGGTTCCTATAATTATATTAAAACTTCTTAGATTCTAAACTTGAGGTTTTTTTTTT
>NW_010385803.1:0-941 GCF_000414095.1 Morus notabilis
GGGGGGGGGCAAAAAAACAAAGAATATCTGCAAAAATGGTCTGTTTTTTGAAAGAGCATTGTTTTTGTAAATATTCTTAAGTTTGTTAAATTAAGAGAAACATTTAGTTTTCAAAAATTTAAGAATCAATAATTTATCTAATTGAAAATTGATAAATTAGATGTACGTTAGTAAATAATAATTAATCTGATTTGTCCTAAAATAAAAACCAAAAACACTTTAGTTCATCCAAATAGACTTATATATAAGTAGCTTTTAGACTAAATACGTCTAAAAATAATTTTTTTTAAGTCAATCTAAACTTACTCTAAATTTATAATTTTCGCTTTTGTGTACACGTACCTTTTTCCATCCAAAAATGTGTATCCACGATGATGTTTATTTATCCCTTATTTTCTAAATTTTTTATTATTATTTCTCCTTTCTTTGTTCATATCATATGTAGAAAACATTCTATTAAAAGCTTTTTTTAATAAATAACTTTGGTAGAATTTTATCTACACATGATATGAACAAAGATAATAATAATAATAATAATAAACATTCTATCAAAAGTTCTAAAAACTTTAAAACTAATTCATGCACCGACACATTAAAAAGGTTTGAGGTTTTAATCCAGATCCTTATAAAGTGGCACATGCTTCATAACGAGTGCCCATTTCTTCTTGTCCTGCCTACAATTGCATGGACCCAGAGAAAAGACAGATCCACTTCAAGGCGAAAATTGATTACTTTTACCGCTCTCAAATTAAAATGAGAAATATTTTTTGAAAGAGAATTTAATTAATAAGGTATTTGCTTTAAATCTTAGGCCACTTTAGATTAGCTCAAGGTTAGATGTGTCGTGTGAGTGTACATATGTGTCCATTAAAATTCAAATTATAATATTTTCATTTCTTACTAAAAGAGTGAGAATTATAAGCCCCACACATTTTTTTTTT
>NW_010385804.1:0-940 GCF_000414095.1 Morus notabilis
AAAAAAAAAAAGTCTTAAGTAATCAATCTTACTATCTCATTAAAGAAAAGAAACATCAAGACTAATTGCCTGTGACAAGGTCTTATGTTTAGAACCAGATTACCTTGATCCAAATCCAATCAAAATCACCAGCAAATACTTAAAACAAAATGGAAAGATTACCAACAAATACATACAAGTATTAATTGGCATCCCACTTGTAATTATCAAATAGACCTCTCTCCGGGCGATGTTAAACACATTATTCAACAGGAAAATGCTCTTCAAACTCCGTAGTAAAAACTAAACTAAACTACGAAACAATTCAGCAGAGTATTAAACTTAAGAGAGAGAGGAAAAAAAATGCTTACTAGCGAGAGAAAGGTAACATCAATTCACGGTTTCGACTTCACGAGCTTTTCGATGGAGTTTTGGTATTTGTTCATCAGATCCCTAAGAGTGAAATGCAAACATCAGCAAAATTTGATTGGAAATTTGGAATTCATATGCTAACACAAGCACTGAACAGAGAATACCTTCTCTGGTTTAACATTTGCTCAGTCTCCTCCAACTTCCGCTTCTGCCCTTCCACTGTCTACAACCAAACCACTCACAATTCTCAAAGTAGACCAAGAAATTTTCACAAAAGCTAGAATCTTGCTGGTCACAGCCTGCTTCCGTTAGAAATTTTGATCTTGGAAACAAAGTATATGAACACCACAATTGAGAGAAACCCAGAGAAATAATATAGCCAGTCATATAAAAATAAGATCTACAAATTCGAAAAAGCAAAGTTGGAGAACTGGGTTTAAACATTGCAATGCTCAGTAAATCATGGTAAAGCCAATCAATTTGTGAAAATTCTGTGGAGAGAAAAGAGGAATCTCCAATTACCATAGCCTTGGTGCTAAGGGATCCAGATATGGAGTTCAGGAGCTGCTGGCACTTCTCGAAGTGGCTG
>NW_010385805.1:0-941 GCF_000414095.1 Morus notabilis
TTTTTTTTTTCTTTGTTGAAAAAGAAAAGAAAAATTAAACAATAAACTTTCTTAAAATAGTTTACATTTATTATCTTATAACATTGTTTTCTCATTATTTCTTTATAATCTTATATTTTAAGGTGTTGTTTGGTGTAAAGGTTCTGAACTCGGAACCATGATTCTGGTTCATAATCAGTGTTTGTTTAGAAAAAGTAAAAAACGGTTCTGATGTGTCTCACCCAGATTAGTGTTTGGTTAGGATGGTTCTTATTCAAGATTTGAACTCTGATGTGATGTTTTAAATCATGAATCACTCTTGATTCTAAAACCACATTCCCATTGGTTTTGGGTGGTTCAAACCCCTTATTCTAGTTCTGGTTTTAGAACAATGATTTGGACCTAAAATCATGAATCATGGTTTTAGTTTCAAAATCAAAACTAGAATCACCCTGGTTTGAACCCTCATACTAAACGAACCCTAAGATGTCTTTCACTAAATTACTGTTTTCATCTTGACCTTTCTTAAATGGTTGTATAAATAAGAAAATAAAATAAGTATTCAGGTGAATCTAACACGGTAACACGTGCAGAACATGTTCTAAAACTAGCATAAAAAATGTTCCAATTATTAAGTCAGGGCTTATCTAGGGCGCTTCTTAGTCGAGTACTCGTAGATTATAAAACGAAGCATCAAATACTAATGCTACCATACGCACACAAAAAAATACTAATGCTATATTTTACACTTTGTGTGGAATACAAAAATGAATTGAACTGATCAGATGACTCATAATCGACTAGGTTGTTCACCACATGGAAACCTTTTTTTCTTTTTATTTGAGGATGAAATCTAGGCAGTTACATCACTTTAAGGTCAGGTAAAAACAAAAAATTCAACATAGATAAATCTTCTCTCCGTATTTTTTTGTTTTTGTTTTCTTTCTTTCTTTTTTTTTTTT
>NW_010385806.1:0-936 GCF_000414095.1 Morus notabilis
CCAGCCGAGTCTTGCGAATCAGGAAACGCCACCAAAACACAACTCGCGAGCTCTAAATTTTCTAGAGAGAGAGAGAGATCTGAAAGTCCAATTCTAAACCTCTTTCCACGCGAACAGAACGCGGACAAGGACTCGCTGAGTTTCTACGTCGCGTTGTGTCGGAAATTTCCAATGGCTGTACGGTCCGAGGGATAATTCCCTGCTCGCTTTGTTCCCTTATCTAAACTACGTGGCGTCATCAGAGTCGTTTAATTAGGGGGCCAAGTTTTTACTTTGGACCCGATTTGCTGATCGGACGCCAATTAGAGGTCACGTAATAATAATTTTTTTTTTGGTATTTTATTTCTTTTTCATTTCACAATGTGGAAATTAATGTGGCTCAAGGTCAGTGGTCTTTATGACATTATCATAATTCATATTGGTTGGTAAATCGGCCTGCTTGTGAAATGACTAAAGTACCCTTCAAAGAGGATGCCTTTTCCCGCAATACTATGGTGGTAAAATAGTAATATGCATACCCGGTTTAGATTGGAAATTGTCAAGATATGGGATGCTAGTATTGCCGTTACGTGACAAGCTGGATGACAGCAAATGTACAAAAGGCTGGCTTCTTGTGCCTTCAAACTCTGTAAAATGTTTTATGACGTAAGCTTTTTTCGTTGGAAATGTTTCTGACGAAAGCTTTGTCATTAAAAAGGTAGCCCTTTTTTGAGAACATCGCTTTGGACGGTGGATAAAAAAGCTAAAAAGTGGAGAAAACATTTGGACAATGAAAGGGTGTCAAGGGAGGAGATTGCTACCGTAGATGTAGATGTGAATGATTATCAGTAATCACTCTACTCTTCAGTCTTCAGTATGGAAAGAGAAAAGGCTAGAGTAGTTTCTCGGGTTTTCTACGGTAGCAATCTATCGAATATTTGTCGATAAGTGCTCCAT
>NW_010385807.1:0-941 GCF_000414095.1 Morus notabilis
AGATAAATGATATATTTGTATATTAAATCAAATTTAAAAGTATACATTTGATGAGATCAAAAATTAAAGGTATAGATTTTGAATAAACCTAAAATATAGGGTATAAAAATGTAAATATCCCTAAAAATTTCATCACCCAGAAACAGCCGAATAATTTACATAATTTGACAAAGATAGTAATCAATCCTTTAATTCCCACCAGATTCTTTACCATCCAAATTTACAATATTCCTAATTCCTAAAAAATTAGAGGAAACAAAAAACAAGTGTTAATTTGAGCAATATACCCTTGACGCCTCTTGCCCCCTTAAAATTTAAATCTCATTGCTTGCTTCTTTGCACGAATTCTCCGATTTCCGACTGGATCCATCTGCCGTCGTGCTCGGAAGATCTTCCTGCATCTTATCTATATTTTGGGCCTCAACATTTTCCTCAACTGCATGATCCTCCTGCACCTTATTCGTGTTTTGGGCCTCACCATCGTTACCAACTGCATGATCTTCCTGCATCTTCTCTATGTTTTGGGGCTCACCACTTTTCCCAACTGCAAGATCTTTATCTATGTTTTGGGGCTCACCATTTTTCTCAGCCGTATGTTCATCCTGCATCTTATCTATGTTTTGGTGCTCACCATTTTTCTCAGCCGTATGATCATCCTGCATCTTATCTATGTTTTGGTGCTCACCATTTTTCTCAGACGTATGATCATCCTGCATCTTATCAGTGTTAGGGGCCTCACCGTTTTTCCCAACTGCACAATCTTCCTGCATCTTATCAGTGTTTGGGGCCTCACCGTTTTTCCCAACTGCATGATCTTCCTGCATCTTATCTATTTTATGGGGCTCACCATTTTCCCCAACTGCAAGATCTTCTTGCATTTTATCAATGTTTCGGGGCTCACCATTTTCTCCAACTGCATGATCTTCCTGCATCTTATCTAT
>NW_010385808.1:0-941 GCF_000414095.1 Morus notabilis
AAAAAAAAAATCATTTTATCAATTTTATTTTGCTAGATAGTCACTCTAATAAATTTCTTCTAACGTAATTTGTATGTGCTAATAGGCTCCTATTAGTTATTCACGATCTTATAGTCTATTTAAAAAGATGTTTAGACTATCTGCAATATAAATGTTAATGTCAATTATATATTTAGCATCAAAAAGTATAATAAAATATATTAGTTATTTTTGCTCTAATGCATTATGCTACTTGAAATGCTAAGTCTACTTTTTTCCACAATCATTAACTTTTGAAAGTTGTAAAAGAAAATTTGTATTTTTAAAATAATTAGAAAGTGTAAAAATTACAATAATTACATGAAAAAGTCAATATTCTAACCAATAGCAATCAAACGCTAAATTTTAGATATGTTATACTTAGTTAAAAATTTGCTAAAATTATAACATATGGGAAATTTAGCATAACAAATAGCATTACATTAGAAAATATTTTTTTACAGTCAAATACTACATTTGCAATTGGCACATCAATTATAGCATTGCATTAGATATCCTCTTACAATAAACATGGCAATTGGATGGGTCAAATTAGCAAGACATGCTCAATAACACTTTCGCGTATTGTTAAGTTGTAGAACCTCATTAATTTCCCGATGATTATTGCCTCACGTAGAGATATTCGCGGGTAATTTGGAGATATCACCCTTATAAATTTGGTTACCCTAATTTTTTCTTATATAAAAAGGACGCCAATACAAGATTTAATTTTTCACCCTAATGAACTAGCCCCACAGAGTTTGAAAGAAGCATGTCTCACATTGAGCCACACCTACATAATCTTTTGTGTTTGTTTGTTTGATTTATTTTGATGATTTTTTTATCTTGTCAATGTAGAATTAAAGTGGCTAAGTCTTAGAGGATGTTTGGTAGAGGGATTCGTTCCCTGATTCGAATCATGA
>NW_010385809.1:0-942 GCF_000414095.1 Morus notabilis
AATTCGAGTTTTGTTACAGTAAAAAGCTCTCAGAAACAGTCATATCTAAATTTTTTACTGCAGTAAAAAATTCTCACATAAAGTCACATCTCAACTCGAATCGGTGAATTAAACGGCCCTGAATCATGCATGCTTTACATATTTGCTTATTAGGATTAAAAAAAACAAAGAGAGAAAGTTGTAACCTAATTAAAAAATTGCATAATTAGAAGAATTTTGTAGCATGTAGATGATGACCGTCAAATTATTATCAAGCATTATTATTTTCTAAAATTTGTGTTCATATACAATTGATTCTAATATGATTTGATGGTTCAGTGAGTAAAAGGGTTTTTCATATAAATATAATGTGTGTGTGTGAACGAAGTTGTTTAGTTTTCTTCCTATTTGCAGTAAAAATCAGTATGACATAGTACTTAATGCATCACTCGGTTGACAATCACTAGGAATCTTCCTGAAAAATTTGACCTACATGTAATTGTGCAATTGATGTTTATACATGTCAACTCAGCTACACATCACAACCTAGTCATTGTTTGTTTTAGTAAAAATTGGAATATTTAATTGATCTCAACACGTTATTAATCTTCTGTTTTCGAACATGGAAAATGCGTGAACCCGTGAAGACTTTTCATTAAGAAAAATGATGATTAAGAACGTCATCAATTACCTACCTTAACTTTGACTAATATTTATACCAAGTAGGTTTATACGTGAAGGCTTGCATGTGAGCTCCTAGCTAGTAGACATTAAAGATAATTTGCAGCTCGTTCGTTGTCAATGTTGGTTTCGCAAACCAAAAACGAAAAATTCATAAATAGAATCTTTAATTAAAACATTATTAATACACGAATGGAATGATGTTATCCGCATATTAATATAGAGAGATATTGAATGAGTCTATTATTTTGTAGAACTAGAACACATACACAATTTGATTTT
>NW_010385810.1:0-810 GCF_000414095.1 Morus notabilis
ACCATGAAAACTATATAGCTAATATGTGAAGGCACAAAAGAAGAAGAAAATGCAGGAGATGAAAGTTGATCTTGCATGAACATACTTACCCATGATATCGAGTTTTAATGGCGGAGCTTCTCCCATGTCAAAGTTGAAGGAATTCCAAAAGATGATCAGGAGAAAGAGGAGACTCAATTTTATTAGGACTTGTTTTTCATTTATTTGCATGCAACTCGCATGAACATGTTGTGCATCACCTAACACGCAATGAAAAGAAAGCTACTTGTATGAGATTGCAATCTTTTAGCCAACGGTATTTGTGCAGTCTTATTATGATATCGACAATCCCTATACATCAAATTTTGTATTAACAGGTATAAATATAATCATAATATACCCATGAAAAAGATGTCCGAATATTTATCAGCAAACTTCTTGGTTTTGTGCTAAAACAGATGCATCTCTCGTATGTACATTATAAGTGTCTTTGGATGTGCAAGCAAAGAGAGGAAACGTGACCATTTGAAGATTTGTGTTAAGATACAATAACATTTTATAATCAAATTTTCAAATTGAATATACAAGGTTTCTTTATGTATAATCAAATTACAAGAGTCACGAGAATCGAATTTGATAGCGCCCGACAAAATCTAAGTCACAAGAACCTACATTTTCTTTAATGATTGAACCAAAAACGCTAAATAAAGAGTGTTTGAAAGGGAAAAAACAAAAGGCCCAAAAGAGGAAAAGAATAATAAAAGGGATATATAGCAATGCGTGATATTACAAAAAAAAAAAAAAAAAAAAAAAAAAAAAAAAAAAAAAAAA
>NW_010385811.1:0-943 GCF_000414095.1 Morus notabilis
AAAAATAAAGAAAATCATAAAAAATATAATATTCATAAAAAAATGGTGCCACATGTTGCATTAATTCATAAATATCATATATTAATTTTAGAAGGCAAAACATAAAAAATATGTAAATTTTTGACCCATCTCGGCCCCTGAGCTGGCCATGGGCCACCACACTACGCGGATCGGGGGATTTTTTACAGCGTTTCACTTTTTTTGTTATTTTTATGGCCATTTGTTTATGGCAAGCCTAGAAAATTGTAAGGATCATGTCTATAAAATTTCATTATTTTTTGACGTCGTTTTTAGTTTATTATATTTTTTAAAGATGGAAAATAAAGAAAATCCTAAAAAATAGAATATTCATCAATAAATGGTCTCTCTTGTTGCATTATTTCTTAAAAATCATATATTAATTTTAGAATGTAAAAAATAAATAAAAATTAAATTTTTGACCCATCCCGGCCCCTAAGCTAGCCCCTGGGCGCCCTACTAAGCGGGCCGGGGCCTTTTTCACAGCGTTTACTTTTTATTGTTATTTTTTGAGGCCATTTTTTTCTGGGATGCCTAGAAAAATGTAAGGACCATGTCTGCAAAATTTCATTAGTTTTTTACGTCATTTTTATTTTATTATACTTTTTAAAGATGAAAAGTAAAGAAAATCATAAAAAAATAGACTATTCATCAAAAAATGGTGCCGCTTGTTACATTAATTCCTAAAAATGATATATTAATTTTAGAATTTAAAACATAAATAAAAATGTAAATTTTCGACTCATCCTGGCCCCTGAGCTCGCCCTTTGGCGCCCCGCTGCGCGGGGCGAAGGCTTTTTGACAATGTTTTACTTTTTTTGGTCATTTTTTGCTGCCATTTTTCCTCGCATGCCTAGAAAAATGTAAGGATTATGCCTCCAAAATTTCATTATTTTTTGACGTCGTTTTTATTTTATTATATTTT
>NW_010385812.1:0-942 GCF_000414095.1 Morus notabilis
GTACTTTTGGATCATGTGATCTGTAAATTCAAGGCAAAAAGGTGCAACCATAATCGATAAGTTGGAGATAGAAAACATTGATATCATTCTGGATCCTTATCAGAGTGGAGAAGCAGTCGCACTATTAAGTGAGTTTAAAGTCAACATAAAGGAATATCTCAAGGAGCTAACAAAATCGCCTGTGAGGTCTCTTGCAGACATCATTGCCTTCAACTCGAACAACCCTGATTTGGTAAGCACACATCCATGACTCTCACAATTGTATGAAAAAAGAAAAAAGCAACAAGATACTCTTTTTAAACCGTTTATTTTCAACTGTTTTGAAATGAAAATCAGGAAATGATTAAGGAATATGGGCAAGACGAGTTTCTTATATCGGAGACGACGAGTGGCATTGGAGAAGACGTGTTGAAGGCAGTGGAGTTGATGAAGAAATTGTCAGAAGACGGATTCGAGAAACTAATGAAGGAAAATGAGTTAGATGCAATGGTGACACTGGGATGGGGTGCTTCGACAGTGCTGGCAATTGGAGGTTACCCAGCAATTACTGTGCCCGCTGGTTATGAAAGCGATGGAATGCCCTTTGGTATCTGTTTCGGAGGATTAAAGGGTGCTGAGCCCAAGTTGATTGAGATTGCTTTTGCTTTTGAACAATCTACCAAGGTGCGAAGAGCTCCACCGGTCTTGAAAGTGGGATATTGAGGAATAATTCCTGAAAAACGACGTGAGAATGGATTATTAATGTTTGCTGAGGGTGAACTACCATTTTCTACATTGTAGTTTAACACTTTATCGAATTGGTGTCTTTGTTGCTGAAAATCACTAAAATAGTCATTTAAGGCCTCCAGAAATTAAATAATACAAAGATCTAGCAATAAAAAACAAATTTTGAGACGCACGTCAGCTGCTTTGAAAATTTATCCAATTGTGATTTTTTTTTTT
>NW_010385813.1:0-943 GCF_000414095.1 Morus notabilis
TGCTGCGAACAGTTGGAGATGATTCAAGTGCAAGAAAACCATGGCATTCATTGATCGACAAGAATAGCAGTTGGAGGACATTAACAACCATCACATTCTTGATATTTCAGGGGTATTTCGGGCATTTTGTAAAAATTAACGGCCAACTTGGATGGTCAATTCACGGTCTAGTTGGGGTGTCCGTGTAATTTTTTTTTTTTTAAAAGTTAAGGAGTGTTGATTAGTTTCAGTAGTTTATAGGATGTCACTATAATATAAATAAAATACAAGAGGTGTCAATATAATAAGCCCAAAAAACAAATTATCACGTGATGTCTTTACTTTGTGTCGATGATGTTATTTAACAACTCATAAATGCACAGAAATGATTGAATTTGCCAGTGTTAATATGTGGGTTGTGGGATGGTCTCTCTGTTACGGTTTTTTTATCTCTCTTTTTCTTTCTTTCTTTTATGAAGCTTTTTTATGGTCAAATATAATCTATTATCGTGTATGTTTTTAAACTTTGAATCTGATTAAAATTATATAAAATGAGAAGGTTTACAAAACTAGCAGAATCTAATACATATTTGGCAGTTTAAAATATACCCTTATTACCTACTGTAAATATTTCGTTCTTTATATATCTAATTATTTAACACAATCCTCTAGTTCTTCTTAAACCACCATACATTCCACTTATTACACTTCTCGTAAAATTTCAAAAAAGTATCTACAATTAAATTATTCCTATTCCACTTTTTACATACACATTTTTAAACCACTTTTTATTCTACTTGTTACACCCCTTTTAAAATTTCAAAAAAAAGTCCTTGTAACTAAAATGTATTGCCTTTTTTCATCCACTCACCAACTATATTTATCCTTTTCTTTCTTTGATCTTTCAATTTTTTTTAATCTTTTTATTCTTTCAATGTCAATGGCAATGTTTTTTTTTTTTTTT
>NW_010385814.1:0-943 GCF_000414095.1 Morus notabilis
GGAAGGAATTGTCATTCCATCCTTATTTTATTTTTCTTTTCCATAATTACCCTTCATCCTTTTTCCCTTTCTTAACATCACCATCATTTATGTCTGTCCTTCTCCGCCCCACCACCATTGTCCTCAAATGGACTACGGTCTGCGCGCCGTCGCTGCTCCTGCAAAGCCCTCCTCGATTGATCGTCGACCTAACAGCCATCCTCCGCCAACTTCTATTCCTCCTTCCACCCTCATTGTCGCCGTTCTCCTTTACTGAAATAGAAAAGTGTACTGATGACGCAAAAACGAAAGGGACCCAGATGAAGATGTGAACAAATTCATGAGCCACCCAGCCTTGAACATTCATTCAGGCAAGGATTTTTCGAATACTCTTCCAAATGGTTCATCATATATAGAAATGGACTTTCGCAGTTAGTAAAGTCCACAAAATAGACAATCCCACGTTGAATCATCAAAAACCCATTATAAATATTGATTCCAGAGGCAGTACAAAAAAAAACCATCAGACCCAAAATGCCATATTTACAAGAAAAATCATTCAAGAACCAGTTGAAAAGAAAAAGATTTAAAAAAAAAAGAGACCCAAAGTGCAACTCCGCCGCTCTACTTGCCGAAATCGGCTGCTTGCCTCATCAATTTGTCGCCTGAGTGCCACTCTCCTCACTAGATCCGTCACTCCTCTCCAGATCCAATGTTCTCTGACAAACATAGGTGCTCATCTTAGACTTTCTATCTCAATCGTTGAGCACTTTCGCTGCCTTCCTCGTTCCTGCTACTCTCACCTTCTCTGACATGCTTCCATGTCTGAAGGGTCTTTTTGGTGCTAGTCCGATGGGTTTTCTCTGGTAGGCATCAATTTGTTTTTATTTATTTGGCTGAGATTTTTGATGAACAAACATGGTGCTGAGAAGAGGGGTAATTTTGTCAAAGTAACAATAATTAT
>NW_010385815.1:0-943 GCF_000414095.1 Morus notabilis
TTTTTAGCAGTATTATTTTCCAATTGAAAGTATTCTTGTATAAATTTAACAATTTTGATTTTCTTGCTCTTTGTTATTATGAAATGCAGTTTTATGTGTTTGGATTCTTACCATGTGATTGTACCATCATAGAAAATAATTTACTTTCATATGTTCTACACATCTCCGTGATAAATGCATACCTGACAAGTTTAAGAATTAGAGTTATTGGCTTTTGGAAATCAATTCTCCTAGGTCTGCAGATGATCTCAAGTGCTAATCTGTGACATTAAAGGCTTAGTAGATGGTCTGCAGCATTGTGAGTTTGCTTGGTCAAGGTTTGTGGGAGCTTCTCTTTCGTTTGTGGTGCTGGTTTTTTATAGCAGGTAAGCAGCTTTGTTCCTTTTCTTTCTTTGCAGTGTGCCTTATAAAGTATCTTTTCATCAAAAAAAAAAAAAAAAAAAACTCCTATATGAGGCTTTTGAGTCAATTCTTTTTGGTAGGTGGAAAATGAACTACCCAGAAGTTTGGGAGACTCAAAAACTAAATTGAATAAGAGAAAATGCTATAATTTACTGATAGATTATACCTTATCGATAGCATATTATGATTTTGAGATCTAAGATTTGTTTTTAAAATTTGCATCTATTGTATTTGTACTAATTTTTTGTGTTATTGATTGTTCAATATTTCTTTTATGTTTGACTTTTTCAATTTGATTATTGTTGCCATAAAATTAGTGATATTTGTTGAAAAAACAACATAATGTAGCAGATTATGCTTAATACTCTGGCAGGTTATGAAGCATAATCTGTCAGGTTATGAACATAATGTGACAGTTTATGGATTATAGATTGACAGGTTATGGATCATAATCTCATATAAAACATAAGTTGTCAGGTTATGAAGCATAAACTGGCAGTCTATGGAACATAACATGTCAGACTATGACCGGTGCCGGTGA
>NW_010385816.1:0-941 GCF_000414095.1 Morus notabilis
ATTAATTTATGCACGAATAAATTAATCAAATTAATTTATTTACCTAGCAGATGATTATGACGATAACTTAAATTTTTTGACCTCGAACGTTCCTCGCTTTAAGCTAGTTTAGAACAACTGAATCTTCCTCATCAATTCTTTGAATCTACGAAGACGTGTGTGTGGGCGCACCTGAAACAAAACGGGATTAGCGAATAAACACTCAAGGCTTCCACGAACACTAACACATGCATGATGTCGAATTTTTTTATAGAAAATTTTCCTTCTCACACTCTAGAAAACTGACTACATTTATGCTAGGGAGAGCAAAAATTATTTTCTCCAATTTTCTACAATCTTCTATTTATACAGCAGTAGTCAAACTCTCAGAAAAAAGTCTAATCTTTATCTACAAGATAAAGTTTGATAATTATCACCAATTTCAAATTTGATTTTGAAATAAAATCACTCTCCCTTATTAACATGTCAATTTTGATTCAAATTCAAATATTAATTTAAGTCAAACTTAAATTAATTTGAATTTCAAATTAGACAACTTACCAAATAAGTCAAATGGATAACTTGAGAGCAAACAATTAAATTCCAGAGAGATTCACACTATGTTGTGCGTTCACACTATGTGAACACCTTCACATGTGTATTTCAAAATACAAATTTAAACTTAAATAATCATATTATTTAATTAATAATTAATTCTTAATTAATTATTCTTGAGCGTTTTATTTTAGAATTTCATAATTCTAAAATTCTCGTTTTGTCTTTAGTGTCTTGTAGGATTATAAGAACAACACGGGGACTCATGGGTTTATAATTTTGAGTTATAATAAAATTAATAATTATTTAAACTCTTTAATTAATTAATTAATTGTGTTAAATCTAAAAGTTATTTCATTATAAACTTAGAATTGTACTCTCGTAATTATAGACATAAATTACTTCTA
>NW_010385817.1:0-943 GCF_000414095.1 Morus notabilis
TCTAAACTCGAATCAACGAAATGAAACGGAGTCTAAGTGAATGGGCGGCTGAGATTTAGGATTATTAGATCATTAGCTGATATTAATCAGGGTATTTTTGTCTTTTTCACGTTTAAATTTAACAGAATTAAAAACAGGGGATGTTGATGTGATTAGTTTTAATCAAGGGGTGTGTCTCTATCATTTTATAAAAATACAAGAGGTGTAGTGTAATAAGCCAATATTTTTTATATTATATTTTTATAGTGCATTTAATTACCGTTTGCAGGCATGAATAGTTCATCATGACCAAATGCTATGTTAATTTCTACTAGAGCTAAAATGACATATGTGATTAAATCATTAATCTACTATGTATAGGTCTTTATCATGACCAAGTACTCTTCAAAAATTTGTCCCTATCAATACAATCAACAGGGAATAAATAGTCATCTATGCAACAACATAGCGTATTAGATTATAAGCTTCTCAAGCAGGACTTATATACCTACCCAGGGTGAACTTTTCTCGACATCATCTACATAAACATTAATGGAATTCTATAGATATGTGCAAAAATTGACAGTTCAAAAACATGTTGGTATAAATAGAGAGAAAAAAAAAATCCTACTAGTAGGATATAGTTTTAAACATTAAATCATACCATAATCGTATTATATTAAGAAGATTATAATAATTTATCAGAAGGTGATAAGATAGTTTGAAGGTTGTATTTTTTTTTTTTTTTTTTTTACTCAATCAAAAGAAGTCTCCTGCTTTTGCTAGTTGGAAAATTTCTCCTTGATTATTATCTATCTCCTCTATTTTCTTTCTTTAATTTCTTGATGAATAGTATAGTTTTTCTTCATGTAGTTTCAGTGCTTGCAAAATTGTGGAGTATCATGTGACCAATGAGAACTTGCTTTATAGTCGGAAAATGTCGCATATATATATATATATATAT
>NW_010385818.1:0-943 GCF_000414095.1 Morus notabilis
TTTTGAAACTAAATTAAGTAAATAATATATTTTAAAATTATTTAAAATAAATAACAGTTTACATAGTAAATGAATTATTTACCGCATAAGTGGTTCATTTACTACTAGTAAAAATATTTTTTCATATAAATTTTCTTTTTACAACCAGTAAACATAACTTTTTCTATATAAATAAAGATTTTTTTAAGATTTTTTTTGCACAAATTATTTTTTAACAATCATAAATGTAAATGAGTCATTTATCTCATAAATTTTTATTTACTTTAAATTGTTTTAAAATACGTTATTTACTTAATTTAACTTTACAAATCTACTATTTACTACAATTTCCTTTCTATTATCCACTATGAAAAATAAATCTTCAAAATTTAGAGGTGATTGAACACAACATAGAATCTGTGAGTCTTTGATATCTCAAAAGACATAATCCATAAATTTGAAAATATCCATCAAGGATTAAGATTATGACATGTTATCTATTTGGCCAAGACGAGACACATATTGATGGCCATGTAGATTGTAATTTTTCGAACCAGTGGTACATGTGGTGTCGACATTGGAAGGAGTCGATTTACTTGTACAAATCGATGTAGGACTAGAGTAAATGAAACAGAAAGAGTGCGGTAAAAAAATGTAATGAGAAACGTAATAAGATTAAAAAGCAAAGTAATATGATTAAAAATCATATGGTGTAATGGGAATAATTCCATTCATTTTCTTATGTCTACTAAATTAGGAATAACAATATTGTGAATGTAATCACTAAAATATCCTTTATATAATTTGATAATCATTGACTATATAATAATTCATTAAAGATAGATATATAAAATTTAACATTCATTTACTTTGACAAGCGATCAATGAAAGGTGGTACAAAAATTGACATTCCCTTTCCTCATTCTCTATATTGCGTAGGGCCCACTAAATCTCCATTACTAAG
>NW_010385819.1:0-944 GCF_000414095.1 Morus notabilis
ACGGCTAAAACTTGAAAAGGGTGAGTTGTTACCCAGTGTAGGCGGTGGAGGAATGATGCCATTAGTTAAAGAAAATGCTTCAATCTGGGAAGAATTTCCCTCACATGATCCGGAAGATTGCTGCTTTGCATCATTTGTGGGGCCAACCACTCCATGCTTCTGAGACTGCAGAAGATGAGAACTCTTGAGATTTTTAATTTATAAGCACTATCAAAATCGGGAAATGAAAGTCAAACTACATCCAAAGACGACCCAGTTTCTTACGTCGATTCACAAGTAATTTGTCAGTTCTTTTGTCATCAACTATGGGAAAAGATGGCAAAAACAGAAACTTTAGGTTTGCAACTAAATATTGAAATAATCACAACTTGGGTAGTCCCACGTGTAAGGGGATGAATGATTAGTAAAGTTGGTATAGTCAAACAATTTGGTTCTGGTACTTTTACTCACATCGATGAGCTAAAGATAACTAGAATTGTAATATTCAGAGAGGGAGAAACAAAGTGATCAAACTGCTCTTTGAAACAGCTACTGAATAAGCCCTGTGTTAAAGGTCAAACAAGCATCGAGAACAACTTACTGGTTCATCGCGAAGATCTGTCTTCCCCTGATTACTTACAGCAGTTCCTGGAGTAGAAGAATTGGCTCCACTAGTTTGGGAACGATCTGGAGCAGCAACCTACACAATAAAGTGTATAACAATATAGAGGGGTAAAGAAAAGGCAGGGAATGGAAAAAGAAGAACTTAGAGAAGTTGAGAATCCACACACATGGACATTAATACCTTCTTTGTAATGCTAGGAGAGGCGACTTTCTTGTTTATATTGATGGAATCCTTTCTGCTTTGTAGCCTATGCTTATGGGATGATCCTTTTCGGCTAACTGATTCTAGCACGCCACCACCACAACTTGATCCATTCTTCTTATTGTCATAGACATCTTCC
>NW_010385820.1:0-944 GCF_000414095.1 Morus notabilis
AAAAAAAAAAAAGTCATTAACCTAATTTAACAAAGCCATTTTCACACACATCTCTTTTTCTTTTTATTACCTTTTTTATGATTGTACTAATCAACCCACAAACTATACAAACCCGTGGGGTTGTGGCCCGGACCTCTCACAATAATGCTCCTCTTTCCGCAAAAAAACGAGTTTTGGAGGTAGGATTCAAATCAAAGTCAGCATTGAAAGTTCTAAATCTTTCCGAAAAGAATAAGTTATCACATAAAGTAAGTTTATATAAAATTGACGTACAACCAACCCAAAAGAAAACCCCAGATCACGTATCAGAGTGAGAAAAATTATTTGAATTTTCAACAAGGAAATGTTTGACATATTCGTCAAATTGGATATGATATCAGTCAACATCTATCTAGAACTTTGATTACTTTGGATTATGAATTAGTCTTAACCTTAAACGTAAACTTTTATAGTTGACCACAAAGACGCAGCAGAAAATAAGTGAGAGCTTTTCTCTTGTATATGACAACTGATCAGACGAAAAATTCAAACATGTTAAACTTTCTGACTGCATTATTTGATCATCCATTTCTCAAAACTGTTCGTTTACTTTGATTTAATTTTTGAAAAGGGAAAGGAATAAAGCAAAAGTCAATGCCAAAAAAACAGTTTTCTTATCTAATATAATGCTTATACACAAAAACAGCCAAACCTCAAGTCAAAATTACAAGATTTAGCTTTCTACAACATGACCATCATACAAAGCAAGACACTTCCCATGATCAGATGGCAGAATTAAAAGCCTTCTGAATACCAAACTGAGGGAAACTTGATTCGATTAAAAACTTGCTCGGATTTCCGTGAATGTTGAGATATTACCTTCTGCAGTAAATGGAAAGAAATGAAATAACTAGAAAAACATCTTATCATGTCTGTTATCTGAACTGTGATCCGAATTGTTATCC
>NW_010385821.1:0-945 GCF_000414095.1 Morus notabilis
AACAAATACTTATCATAAAAGTATTCATATTTATAATACAGAGAATTCCTAGAAATTTCATCTTATAAAATAATTTTTTCAACAAATTTCCCAGTCATGACACGTTCTCTTAAGATACTTGAGAATACACTTTACCGCAGCCCAATGATCTAATCCTGGGTTGGACTGGTAGTGACTAACTACTCCCATTACATGACATTTATCTGGTCCTGTACATATCATGACATACATGAGGCTTCCCACTACAAATGCATAGGGATACCGTCTCATATCTTCATCCTCCACAAGATGAATGTCATTCCTAGAAGGCAAATGTCATGAAAAACTTATTTTTATTTTAAATTTTTAAATGTTTAAAAAAATTTTCATAATTTTTAAAATTTACTATTAATTTTTTGTTAATTAATGAGAAAAGTAAATTTGATATTTTACATCTCAAAAAATAACCATAAGATATGAAAAATGATTTTCTAAAATGTCGACATACCAATTCATAATTACTAAAAACACAAGGTACTGAAAAACTATTATACTAAAACACAGATTACCAATATGAATTTTCCCATATAGCTTAAAATTTAATGAACACAATAAGAAATTATTGCTTTAAATTATAAAAATTTATAGTTCTAATTAATTTTAAAACGTAAAACATACGCGCGAAGCGCGTACCCACAACTAGTATAGTTAAAATAGTAATATATGTATATATATATATATTACGGTCAAAAGAACAAATCGTATTAACAAATCATATTAATAAATTTCTTAATTGACTTACCCAAAAAAACTCGTGCCAATCAATATATATTCCCCGAGGTCAAAGATATATAACGGTAATGCTTGATTTGCTTCTCATTTTACAGTAATAACACGTTAATTAACATTCATAAAGTATCTCTATATCGATTCATATATATATATACACACACACACACACACACA
>NW_010385822.1:0-945 GCF_000414095.1 Morus notabilis
AAAAAAAAAAAAAAATTGCAATTTTGTATTACATTGCACAAATCAGCGGCAGCCAAATTTCAGTTGATGAAATGAAAATCAGAGCAGAACCAGTACAAAACTTGCATTTTCTTTTTCTAAAGGATTACGAATAAAAGCGTTACGATAGCAACAAACATAAAAGCAAATCATATCTCTATCCAGATAAATTGAAGTACAAAAGAAAATTGGTGAAAATGAAAACGATAAAAAGAATGTATTTTACAGATCCGAAGGAGGGGCAGGCTTCCTCGTCGGGTGAACAAGAGCCAAGGAACGGGGAACACTTCCCTGACAGCATGAGCGAGATACGACGGAGGGGATACTTCGTCATCAGTGATGAAGCCCGGAATTTATGTAAGGGAGGACTAATTTTAACTACATACAAAATTTAATCAAAACTATATTGTTAAGGTACTATAAATTTTTCCCGACCGCATTTCATACCTTAAAAATATTGCATAATAACCATATTATTAAGGTTACTAAAGATAATTTTCTCATGTATATAAGTAAAGTAATTAATTAATCGATTTCCAATTTAATTGCGCAATTAATTCTTCACAATATTCTAAAGAGAAGATACCTTCTCTACAATAGGAATAACAAGTAGAGTTATAACTCCTAATGTTAATGTTAGAAGTAGATAAGCTAATTGATAAATATTATTCATTCTTAGTTATGAAAGAGTTTGAAACTTGAGATTAGTAGTATTTTTTAGAAAATAGTATTCTTAGAAGTATTTCTTCAAAAAGTAGTACTTTTTAAAATTATGGAGGTTTTAATATTGGATTTTCAATTTTTTTAGGGGCTACCGATTGTATAGTACCTTGAACTTTATACCTTATTTAAACATGCCTATAGAATTCAAAAATAGTTCATTTTGCCTCTTAAAATATGAAAAGTGGTTCAAAAAACCCCATGAAA
>NW_010385823.1:0-945 GCF_000414095.1 Morus notabilis
AATTTTTTTATTATAATAATTTTTTTTTATATAAAATTATATTTATATTTAAATTAAAAATTTAAATAAGCGAATTAGAACGAGTGGATTTGGCTACTGGTTAGTACATAACGTGGATCAAAATGTTGTAAGAACAAAGGTTTTGTACCCGCAAACAAAGGGAACCAAAACTAGAGGGACCCTTTTTTTTTTGTTTTCCCCAAGAGACTCGCTCAATCCACTGCCTCCAAACCTTCCTTTATTTTCCTTTCATGATCTTTCTCTCTCTCTCTCTCCCCGAACACCCCAAAAAGCCAAAAAAGAAAGAGAAGCTCCAGCACACGCAGATTTTGACAGACAAAAATAAAACACATAACGATACAAAAAGAGAGATCCATCTAAAGAAAAGAAAAGAAAAGAAAAGAGGCTCAAAAACAAGGAAAAAAAAAAGTAAAAAAAAACGACAATAGAGAGGACCCATTTATGGAGTTAGACACTCTCTTACCTTTTGGTGCGTGGCTGTGCATCATGTCTCTCTTATCTCCTTTGTTGACTCTTCTTTTTCTTTTCTTTTCTTTTATTTTCTTTTTTGTTTTAAAATTTGTTCTTCTTCTACGATGATAACAAATGTTGTTCCGACAGAGTATGCTGCTTTGTCTTTCTCACAGTGAAATTCACCTTTGCAGATAATAATTGAAGGGGCTGCGCAGATACAAATATATATATATATATATATATTTATATCACATCCGAAGCTTACCACAAACCAACTGCCACAGGAGGTAAGGTATCCAATGCTTTTTCTTCTTTTTGTTTTTTTGTTTCTTATTTTTAAGAAATAAAATATGACGTTTCGTCGATATTCGATTTTGACACACTTTTCTTTTGGTTGGAAGCTCGGGCAATTTTGGCGGATCCGATTTTTTACAGAGCGTAAATGGAAAATTGAAATGTCATTTTTTTTTT
>NW_010385824.1:0-946 GCF_000414095.1 Morus notabilis
AAAAATCTGAATTTATGTTCTTAAAATTTTTAATTCTTTTTCCTGAGTTTAGTCTTTTGATTTATTAATATAAAGATATTGTTTAAATATTGACTATTAAGGATATTTATGTTATTTTCAACAATCTGATTAGTTCATGGGTTATATTTTAACCATTTTATAAAATTTGTGGAATAATTTTGGGATAAATTTTAAAATTTAGAAGGTACTTTTTGGAATATCAACAACATAAAGCCTCAAATTTTGAGATAATTTAAAACTTAGAAAATATTTTTTAAATTATCAACATTATAAAGCAAACGTGGATTTAACAAAACCTTAAGGTTTTAAGATTTTCCCTTTCCTTTTTTTGTAGAATTAATTATAAAAGTTTCCTCGACTATATCCCTCTCTACTTCTAATTTTTAAAGTGTAATATTAATTCCCCAAACATATAAATTATTAACAAAAAAATATATATTGAGGTTTTCTAATGAAAAATAACACATAATTGACATACGGTACAATATTATATGAGTTTTGATAACTTTATCTATGTCTAAAAATAATTTAAATTGAATTAAAATTTGATGTAATTTAAAATTTGTAAGTGAAAAAATAAACTCAAAATATTTAAAAATAAAAATCTCTCATTTCAATTTCATGTGACTGCACCAAGAGGAGCTAACAAAGTAATTCTCTCCATGAAATGAAGCAACGATCCTCATTCTTTATTCTGTTAAAAATCCTTTTTCCGTTAATATTTCATAGACGAGGGAATAAATATGTTATGTTTGGAAAATAAATATTGTTACTAGGGTTATAAGTAGTTTAGGGAATTATTCGTTTTTTAATTTCTTTGAATAGATCTGCTCAAGCCTGACTGATAAAGCCGCCGCCGATGCCCGGGTGCGTGCGTCTCTAAGAAAGCCGAGTCTTTCTCTCCATTTATTTAATATTAATATTA
>NW_010385825.1:0-946 GCF_000414095.1 Morus notabilis
TGTACTTGCAACCATGCTAGTGTCACAGCTCCATGACCATCCCTCAGAGCCTGCACAAGCTGCTGCTACAACGCCTGCACAGACTGAGAAAAGGGCAGGGTCTCAAGCACAAGTCAGGTCTGGAGCAAATATTTCACAGCATCCATCTGATCACACCAAAATTTGGTCCGATCTTTCGGGTAACCGTTTTTTCTTAATGTTCTGATAGGAACAGTATGTTGTTCTTCAATTGGTTCAAATTCTTTTCTTTATGCAGGAAGTGCCAACAGAAATGGAAATGGCACTGAACGTAGACAGTTCCAAGAAGAAAGAAATTTAGATGCTAGTGGACAGAGAGAAATTACAAGGCTTAGTGCAATGCATATCTCAAAAGCTGCACCAGATAGAGAAAATGAACCCATCATTTCTGATACGTATCCTAAGTCTTACTGTTTGCTTCAATATTCGTTTAATTTCTGTTGTTTAGATGATATTGCTGCATGTATCTAAGTCCCAAACTGACTAATTGCTTTAATATCTATGAACTATTATTAATGATATGCAACTTTTTATAGTTTATCTTTGTAGAGTATACATGATCTTGTGCCCAGCACTTTCACAAAGTAACTGGATTCTTTGCTCCTGATACCCAGCACCCTGGACTGACATTGTAAACGTGTTTTCAACATTCTAATTGATATACCTGTAAAATGAGTATCAGCTGAATTTTTCGATGCATTTCATTATAAGAATCTGTACTTATCGATATGACATAAACTAATCCTAACTCCTAAAATTACCGTTAGGCTGATCAGGACAACTTTCTCACATGATTAATGACATTGTTCATTGGTTTTAATTGTATTTTCTTGACTGTCTATACTAGCTTCCACATGGAAAAAGGCCTTGCAGAAGAACCTCAAGGTCAGTAAGAGTAGGGGTGTCAATTCGTGTCACGTGTCGTGTT
>NW_010385826.1:0-945 GCF_000414095.1 Morus notabilis
ATGAACCAAACGTCAACTTAATTTCTCCTATATGCAAAATTGTCTTTTCTCTTCATTCACAAAAAATAAAAATAAAAATAAAAATAAATAATATAGCTTCACTTTTCAAACTCACAAGCTTGAACATGAAGTGTAGTGCTGAGAAGGAGATCATGAGGGAAATTCCCACTTAAACCATGTGAAACTCTGGGATTGACACGCGGTTACAGCAAATGCTAAACATTTTGGTATCGGAATGAGACTAAACAATATGTATGAACGTAGTCCCTGTATCGATCTTTTTTCCATTTCTGTCACCATTTATCACAAATCCGGAACAGCTTTACTGCTACTTGTGTACCCAAATTAAACTAAATAACAACACTGTCAGATCATTTTCAATTGATGCGAGCGTAAAGGAATAAATCTGAAAGCTAAGTATGATCTCCTGTGAAATTTTGGCCGCCTATTTCTATAAATTACGTATACATACATACATATATATTTATTAATGCGCATGGGTATTAATGTTTTCAATAGAATGAATTAGGCTTAATTCTAGTTCCATTGACTAAGCTATTGGTCATACAATAGAAATTAGATTGTACTTCTATTTTTTAGCTTCTCCCTAGTTTAATTATACCTCTAATAGGGAAATCCAGAGATCATGCCTTATCACTAGAGAAACAGAAAGATTTATCAATTATGTCACTTTCAAACACTATAAAGTTTATGTCATCTTTTCTCATTATATATCAACTTAAAAATGACAAAATTTTAATATAAATGCACAAAATTAATGAAGCGAGTGAAGTGGATTTTCCTCTTTTTCTTCTGAACAGATTACAACTATATTAAATAACCAAGATAACGGATTGGCCCGTGAAGTACCAAGTAAATTGTGTGATAATCCAACTCTAGATGATGCGAAGAGCAATGAACTGGGGGCAAAAAAGGAAAAAAAAA
>NW_010385827.1:0-946 GCF_000414095.1 Morus notabilis
TTTTTTTTTCCTCCATGTTGAATGTTGGTTTGTCATGGCCTCATATATTTACCAATGGTATTATTGTACGTCTTTGCAAGACTTTTAACGGTGGGAAAATCTGATGATCAGCAACGATTCACCTTGTGATCACAAGCATTTAGCCACTAAAATGTTGAAGTGGAAATTCAACAAATCATATTTCAGCACTTGACGACCAGGATATTGAAGAAGGCGCATATTCTTATAATATCTGTTGAAGCCTTTTTTAGGAAGGTTTCGATTTTTTTCCATGATATCTCTATTATTTTATTTTTATTTTTATTTTTAGGAATTTGGTTAGGATTCTTGTGTGGGCTAGTGTTTGTAACTGAGTATATATATTGAGAATCAAGATTTACCGTCTCATTTTTCTGTTTTGATGGTTATTACTATAATTAAATTTCGATACCTCCTAAATTATTAAGTATTTTTAGTATTTTGTTTTTATTTATGTGATTAAATTTTTAAATTTAAATGATATAACAAATAATTAGTGAAAGGATAACTGCCGAAATAGGAAAACAGAGACAACAGAACTTGACTCATATGTTTAGGAATTTAGTAAGTATTTGTATCGAACTTTAACGCAAAAAAGAAATAGCAAGCGTGTTACTTCTCTTTCCGTGACCAATGGATGCGGTTTATGTATTTCAACTAACAAATCTCTTCAGAAAATTAATGTGGATAACTACCGATGAAAGTATACAAATATGGCAAAAGAAAAATTAGCTCCCCTGCCAAAAAACATAAAAAAAAAAACCCTCCCCAAAAAAATAAAAATTATAGTAAATAACATATTTTTAAAACTAAATTAACTAAATAGCATATTTTAAAATTATTTGAAATAATAAGAAGTTTACCACATAAATAATTCATTTATAATTGGTAAAAAAAATTTACGTGGTAAAAAATATTAAAAAATCTT
>NW_010385828.1:0-946 GCF_000414095.1 Morus notabilis
AAAGTGAAAATGATTCTAAAACTCAAGAGACACAAGCGAAATTAGCCTAAATTAAGAATTATGGCGTAGCAGAAAAATAAGATATTAGATTATTACAATAATTTTTAAGTAAATTTTCTGTCATAAATATCAAAATATTTTTTAATTTTTAACCAATTATATTTTCATGAGTAATGTTAGAGACATCATCTCAAATCTTAATTATTTTATACTAACTTATGTGATATGCGATCACAACTTATGTGATATGCGAGTTGTGATCATTTTATTAATAGATATAGTCACTTATCAGTAACTGACGTGATAATTTTTTAAATATTTTTTAATAAAAATATGATAATTAAAGTGTCACGTAAATTGATACAAAATAGTTAAGATTAAAATTTATACATCTGTACACAACTTGAATATTGTCATACGGTAATATTGCTTGAAAAATTAATGGCAATTGATCATCCCATACTTTATTATATTTGTCCGTATCTACTTTTGGGCAAAGGTGATTTTCAAAATTAGGATAGCCTTTAAAATAGGAATCTTTTTTGGTATACCGGTTACCAATAATTTTAGTTTTATACTAAATTAAAAAATATACAAAACATATAAATTTTAATAAAGATTTAATAGGTGAAAAATAAGAGATTATTAATAATTTATTTTTTCCAAAAGACAACATGAGATTCTCCCGTCAAAATAAACCACATAGTGAAAAAAAAGTGGAAGAGTCCGGGCACACGCAACTTTTGTTTTGTTGCTTGGTAAGAGTATTATTCCAAGAATAGCGCACCATTTGTCGTATTGTCCTGCAAAGTCCAAAATGGATTAGATGTGGAACTTTCTAGGGCACTTGAACGGAAGTGGTCAAGGGCATGATAAGGTCATCATAAGGCCTACAGACTGCAACCATATTACACAATGTACTTTTTATTACACTTTTTTTTTTTTT
>NW_010385829.1:0-946 GCF_000414095.1 Morus notabilis
GATAGAATATGATAAAAATCTGACGGTTTAAACAGTGACGCAATTTACGGGAAATGATCATGTGTATGATACATGAATTTAGTATTAGATGAAAAATGTAAAGAGAGAGTACCTGAAAAACTGAGGGAATTGACCAGAAGGAGGATCATGGCAATTTTGCAAAAAACTATTGCCATATTCTTGAAAGAGAAGAGTTTGTGATCAAGTAGTTTGAAGAATTTCAAGAAAAGCTAGAGCCTAGCTTGAAGAATTCCTAGCTGAGAAAGAAATTAAGAGATCAAAGAGATATAGGGGGTGTGAATTCCTTTCTTTTCTTGTCTGAAAATTTTGTTGTGAGGGGAGTTATTTGAGGGGTTTTGGCTTGCCTTGGATCAGATGTTATCTTTGGCTCTTACCTCTTAACTGGTTTAATGTTATTTATAATATAACACTTGGGGGGTTTTTGGTTTTGCCTTTTTCCTTCCATGGATTCTTTTGGAATTCGGACTGGATTGTCTCTTTCCAACGTCACGCCAACTCCCCAGGCTGAAATTATACGAAAAGACGTAAATGCCCCGGCCGCTTTCTTCAAACAAAAGCAAAGGGTAATCCCTCTAAGTTGGTCAAATATAAGGGGAAGCAATTTGGGGATCCTAAAATTTGAGGTGGGGGAAAGTAATTTTATTATCTTTTAGTATTATATCCAAATAAATACGAATAATTTATGATAATTAGGGATTCAGCTTTAGTCTGTTTAATAAACTAAATCTAAGAGACAATTAAATTAATGACTAAATTTAAGAGATTCTATTTACCTTTAAGGCAGCACTATTGACCTTTCGAGAATATTGTATATTATATCCTAGGCCCTAGGTGCTCATTTGCAAATACAAAAATGAGGACCGGAATTATAGGTTGTTGACCCATTTCACCCTAAAGATTCCCCTACCACATTTTGTGAATAAGG
>NW_010385830.1:0-947 GCF_000414095.1 Morus notabilis
ACATCTCAACTCGAATTTTAAACTCGAATCAGCGAAGTAAATGAGGCCTAATTGTATCCGACTCGATAAACCAATTACAAATTCCAATTACGAAATCCTCCATTCACAACAAAATGGGTCTCTTTTCTAACCGCGAAGTCCGCCACATAAGGAGTGAATTTCCCAAAAATCCGAACAGCATGCTGCTACACCCACACGTTACCCTTGTCATCACTAACACATATGCCAATCCCAAATACGTTTTATTGTTTTTCAAATGCTCAAAGTATTTTTAAGAAAAAAAAAATATTTCTAAGAAATGATTTAAGGATATTTCGTGCTTTCGTTTCATTTTGCAATGTCTTCTTGGGACATGCACATCTAAATTAAACGTCTTTTTATTCAACTTAATTATACCAGCTGACTTAAAAGAGCTGATAACTTAACAATATTAAATTTAACGTTTATATGCCTTATACTAAAAGTGTGTGACACGGTATCGTTTGATATCAAAATTCAGGCCAATTAGCTTATGCAATTTTGCTTATAAAATCATTTCTAAAATTATTTCTCGCTTTAGAAACCGCTTCATATCTCCATTTTAATTGCATTTGTTGCAGGGCGTTGGATTGCGGAGAACACTGTGTTAGCTAGGGAGGTGCTTCGTGTTATGGAGAAAAAGCAGGGGAGAGGAGGCTTAATGGGTATTAAGATTTGATTTGCACAAAGCTTACGATCGCATGGAGCCGAGTGGTCTTTTATTATTAAGGTGTTGAAAGCTTTTAGTTTTTCTAATCAGTTCACATGACCTGATTTTCCAGTGCCTTTCCTCAGTTAAGTTTTAAGTTTTGGTGGGTTGGAGACGTTCGTAAGGATAGATTCCTCGCTTTGAAATCTTGGGATACAATCTGTCAACCGAAATCCTCTGGTGGGCTTGGCTTTTGGAAATTCAAAGATAATTTATTAGG
>NW_010385831.1:0-947 GCF_000414095.1 Morus notabilis
GATGGAACGTGATTGCTTTAGTCCAACATTTATAGCAATAAATCATTATCAGATTACGAATTTCCACCAAATATTTCCGACCACCCTCCAACGTTAACAGCAATAATTGATATATTAATCAAGTTACCATATCACCATTTGTAACCGTTTTCCAAATCCTTTTCTTTCCCGGGTAATAAAATACGTTGGACTCATGAAACCTTAATAATATAGAATAGAACTTTTTCCTCTTATCTACATATGCTCTTTCTCTAGTGCTCTGCTAAGACAGAGATGCCCCAATCAGCCTGTATTTGCAACACTAACAACAGAAACGACAATAATGGCAACAAAAAAGCCGAGGAGTTTCAGCCACACCCAGTCAAGGAACAACTACCCGGTGTTCAGTATTGTGTTAACAGTCCACCTCCATGGCGTTCGTCCTCTCTCTCTCTCTCTCTCAATTTTCTTTGTTCAAATATGATATTGTTTGGTTCTTCAACTTAATACACGGTGTTTTCATAACGTGTAGCTGAAGCTGTCGTTTTGGGTTTCCAGCACTATCTGTTGACTCTTGGTATTACCGTTTTGATTCCGAGTATGATAGTTCCACTAATGGGAGGTGGTGATGTAAGAAATACGAACTATATATATATATATATATATATATTTGTGACATGTTTGCTTTCTTATCAAACTTGTTATTAAATTCATTCATTCTTTGGTGTGTGTTTGTTGTCACAGATTGAGAAGGCTAAGGTGATCCAAACGTCTTTGTTTGTCTCAGGATTAAGCACATTCCTACAATCTTTATTTGGGACCCGACTACCATCTGTGGTTGTGGGTTCATATACATACGTTATTCCCACAACTTCTATTGTTCTATCCAGAAGATATACCACAATTCTAGACCCTGATGAGGTTAGTCCAAGATCCTCATTATTTATTATTATTTCTTTTTTTTTTTT
>NW_010385832.1:0-946 GCF_000414095.1 Morus notabilis
TATATATATATATATATATTAGGAGTATTTTTTTTTTAAGAATTTAAGTTGTTTATGTAAAAAAAATATTGTAATAAAAAATTTAAATTTAAATTTTTATAAAAAAAATAAAACGTTATAGTAATAAAATTAGAGTTGTGATTTAAATTGTGAAAAGAAAAATAATACTTAAAATATTGTTAAAATTATTATTATTTGTCTTCCTCTATAACAAAAGTAAAATAGTCTTGCAATTTAATAAAACCCTAGTCTCCGTTTCCTTTAAGTTTGATATTTTGGATTTTAATAACCATAATGGAAATTTAAACATTAAAAACTCATATATATATATATAATTTCATTGATTATAGTTTAAGTTTAGGGTAATGACATAGTTCATTAATTACTAAAACTTATACAGAAATTTACAACTCAACTTTCTCAATAAAATTAAAGTAGGTGAAAAAACTAAATGAGGATTAATGGAATAGATAATTCGAACCCAAACTGAGAAGAAATTAATACGTACAACTCCTTTGGGTAAATTTGAAATTAAAGGGATCTTGTATTATTAATTTTGTTTTAAACAAGAATCGTGTATTAATATATATTCCACCAAAATAATATATATTAATAATGCATTATATTTGTGTAGTAATTAATCTGTCCGGACCTTATTACAAAAGAATCCTTTAGGTGGAATTGCAACAAGTTTTAGGGTGAAAATTAACGTAGATTTTAGTTTGGCAATGCAATAAACCAGGCACCTTTATAAAAGTTCAAGAATATGCCAACGATACATTTAACAGTTTCTATAAAATCACATGAATAGTTTAGAAACATATGGTGACAAAATATATAAATATTATTTGTACTTTTACTTCATCTGACAATTGGATAATATATACCGATACATATGTGACTCATGTAAGGCGCATATTTACCATATTATATTTATCTATAATTT
>NW_010385833.1:0-947 GCF_000414095.1 Morus notabilis
GTGAATCTCATCTATCGGTCTCACATTACAGAGTCTATTTTTTATTAGATAGTGATGCTTAACGTTATTGGTTTCTTATAGCATTGCTCTTGTAATGTATATTATATAATATTTGGTTTCAATTAGTTCATTTTTTTTATTCAATTAATTTAGAGGGATGTAATATTCCCCATTATTAGCTAGCTTAAATAGATATCGATTGAAGGGCTGATATAGACCTAAAGATTGCAGGAGAGGATTGAAATTGGTCATTTTGCTGTTGTTTTTTTATTTATTTATAATAATTGATTACGATTTTAATTACTAGCTTGGATAACTCGTCTGTGACCTTTTGTGTATTATTTTCTCAGGGAATAAAAATAAAGAAATGGATGAGGCATGAAAAGGTGGAGCACTAGTTGGAAACACATGAGAGCTGTGCTTTTTGTGCATTATTTTTAACTTTTATTATTTCTTCTAACAGTGGGTATATAAATTTTTATTTTATTTTTTTGGGAATTGGGTAAAAGATTCTTATTCAAAGTTATGTATCAATGTGTCCTTGGATGTTACAAACTTACAATATTGATTTTTTGACTGAGAGGTGTACTCTTTTATACTCTTATCTCTTCGATGCACCAATGACTCTTTTTCATCTGCTAAGAGTATGATTTACTCAATCAGACAAAAAAAAAAAAAATTTGTTTAATTCATTTTTTTAAATATTTCCCATGAGTCGATTGTGAGAGGAGAAAAATATGAATAAATTATTAAATCCATCAACTCATATAATGACGAGTAGGATGAGAATGGGAATTGATCTTAGTGCGGTCCCTCCATGTGGGGCAGTGTGCACTAAAGTGTATATCCTAGTTACATGTTTTCTAAATTTAGTTAGTAATAATTAATACATATATGCCAAATTTTGTGGATAATTAAATTTTAAATTTGAATATATATATATATAT
>NW_010385834.1:0-947 GCF_000414095.1 Morus notabilis
CGGGTCTTTGAATTTAACTATAGACGAGGGGATGAAAGACGAAAAATGACACCCAAATCTTCTTTTTCATTAGAAAGAAAAATATGCAGAAGCAAAATGCCTATGTGGCACATATATGAACAAATACAGTAGAGAAATGTGCGTACAGTATGCATATAAGACATAAATATAATATTAAATATTACAAGTATAAACACATATATTATTTATTTATATGACTTGCGCATCATTAATTCATGTTGAGCCAGAGGTCAACTTATAAACGCTCTTTAATATCGGGCCTCCTAACCAGATGTTCCATAATCATACGAAATGTGTTTATTACATGTACATATGTATTGGAAAAACCTGAATTGAAATGGGCCCAATGATCAGATTTTCATAGCCATACGGAACAAAGCTACAAGCTAGGCTGTATAGCCCAAGCACTTTTTTGGAATTTGGTAGTTGGATTACTCTATATATTTTGCTTAAACTTGCTGAAACTTTAATTCCATCTAATCTTTCTTGTCTAATATTGAACGTGAAAATAGAAAGTACATAAAATAAGAAGAAAACGAAGAACTTTATTAAATTGGAAACTGTCCACATGATACGAATTTCATGACTCCCGGCCTATAATTATTTAGAATATTCTTTTTTCATTTGTGTGCAATAAATGTTACAAGGGAACTACCATTAAGGGGTGTTTTCCAAGTTGAATATGCTTTTCAATAATGGAAAGTATAAGTAATAATTAGTTGGAGGTTCTCAGCAAATAAATACATATTGATAAATGTATTATTAAGTGAGGCATGAATTTCTATTGCGCAAAAGAACAAAGAAGAAAAAGTTAAAATCGTAAATTTACAACAGAGAGAGGTACTTCACGCAAACATGTCTTCTTTTTCACTCACAAACGAACTTGCAGAGAGAGAGAGAGAGAGAGAGAGAGAGAGAGAGAGAGA
>NW_010385835.1:0-947 GCF_000414095.1 Morus notabilis
TTAATATTTGTTGTCAATGATGTATCCATGAAATATGAATAGAGATGGACTAGTGTTTTCAAACTTGATACGGTGAGGCTTACTTTGGAATCTTGGACCACTGATATTTGCTATGTTAACTTTCATTATGTTTGAGTGATTGTAATTTTGGATTATTTTTGTTAACTTTGAGTGTGTACGGACCTTTGATATCATGTTCTGATGATATTTATTTGCTATGGCAATTCTTTTTATCTCGCCTTTTTCTACTGTATATGTGATATGTCAATTAGATTAAGAATTGTAAGAAAACAAGCTCAAACGATTTCTAGAGAGAGAAAGAAGAATTGATGAGTGAGAAAGAAAACTGAATTCTCATTCCATCTCATTCTGTTACAACTTCTTACTTATACATAAATTAGTGTAGATAACAACCTCTAACAAACTATTCAATGAAAACATGACACGTGTAATCTATATCTAATATAACTAAGACTTCTTAACAGCCCACCTCAAATTTAAAGTAGCTAAATCTTCTACTTTAAGTTTACTACGAATAAGACCAAAAGTAGAACTCGAAATAGCTTTGGTGAATAGATCAACTAGTTGATCAACAGCAGGTACATGTCGAACTTTTATTTGCTTCATCATGACTTTTTCCCGAACAAAGTATAAGTCCAGTTCTATATGTTTGGTTCTGGCATGTAACACTGGATTTGCTGCTAAGTGAACTGTGCTGAGATTATCACACTAGATGATTGGTGTTTTTGCTGTCTGAAAGTGCAACTCAGTTAAAAGAGACTGTAGCCAGGATATCTCAGCTACCACACTGGCCAAACTTCTATATTCAGCCTCTGTAGAGGATCTTGATACAGTATGTTGCTTCTTGGATTGCCAAGACACTAGATTAGAACCAAGAAAGACACAAAACCCTGATGTTGATCTTCGGTCATCAACATCTGATGCCC